>NC_056746.1:1216900009-1216925009 GCF_019279795.1 Protopterus annectens
CCCACCAAACATCTCTAACGCCCAGGTGAGAACTGCTCTCTCCAAGGCAAAAAACACAGCATCCATGGGACCAGATGGTGTCCCCGGCTGTGTACTCCACAAACTCAATGAGGAATTAAACCCGCAGTTAGGACAGCTGTTTAATCTTAGCCTCACCTCAGGATACGTACCCAAGTAGTGGCGCATGGTGACTGTGGTCCCACTTCACAAGGGCGGTGCCTCCACCGACCCTGGAAATTACCGTCCCATTAGCTTGACAAGCCTTATCTGCAAAGCCATGGAAAGGATCATAATGGAACTCATAAATAAAGACATAGGGAACTTGCAGACTTTGGATCCAACCCAGTTTGGCTTTGTCAAAGGCAGATCATGCCTTTTAAACTTGGTTGACTTTTTCGAAACAGTCACCAAGGCCATAGATGAGGGTAAGGCAGTCCATACAGCCTACATCAACCTGGCAAAGGCCTTCGACACAATACCCCACTCAGGTATCATCAAAAAACTCATCAGCTTGAATGTAAACCCATACATCACAAGATGGGTTGCAAACTGGCTAAGTGACAGAACCCACAGGGTCAGAGTTGCTGGCGCCATGTCAGACTCAAAGCCGGTCACAAGTGGTGTCCCACAAAGCTCAGTCCTGGGTCCACTCTTGTTCGGCATCTACTTTTCTGAAGTACAAGCAAACACAGGAGGGTTATGGCTGACAAAGTTTGCAGATGACTGCAAACTGGGCGCCATAGTCGAAAACACATCTGACACAGATATCCTTCAGAAGGGCCTCACAGAAATGGATAACTGGTGCCAGAGCCATGGCCTAAAGTTAAACGCCAAGAAATGCATAGTCATACCCTTCAGGAAAAACAAGGTTACCCCTAGCTACCATATAGGTGGTAATCCACTGAGCACAGAAGAAGTTATCAGGGATCTGGGGACCCAGGTTGACAGTAACCTTTCGTTTGACACTCACATTGCTAAAGTAGTTAGGAAGACCTTCTACATTGCCCACCTGATCATGAAAGGATTCACATCTAGATCAAGGGAGGTCATCGTCCCCCTGTACTCATCACTCATTAGACCTATGATTGAGTACAATGCCCCATTCGGAATGTATCTGACCCGACACCTGCAGCAGCTGGAAAGGTCCCAAAAGTTCCTCACCAAAAGGATAAAGGGTCTCAAAAATATGTCTTATGCTGCCCGACTGAAAGAACTTCAGCTCTATTCAGTCGCATACCGCTTGTTCAGAGGTGACCTGTGCCTGACATACAAGGCCATGTCAAACCCAGATTTGATGAATATGCTTCACCTCAAAAAATCTAGATCCCTCAGAACCACAAGAGTGGGAGACTTAAACCTTGACACGGTTATTAATAGAACGTGCTGGAGGGACAGATTCATCACCCAGAGACTCCCTATGCTGTGGAACAAAATCCCAGTACATGTGAGGCAGAGCACCTCACTGGCCTTGTTCAAGAGGAATCTTGACCAATGGATGGGAGATCGCAGATATACCCCAGGGATTACTTCAGTGTCACTGCTTGACAGAGGCACAGCAAAATAATAGGCATAGTTTTCTTCAAACTAAAGGGGTGGCGAAAGCCACATAACTATGGGCTAGGCTTGTAAATGCCCTTGGGCAGATAGCCTAGTATGAACCTATGAACCTATGAACCATGCAACATTTCAGGAAATTCAACAGCAGTTGCAGGATAAAGAAAATAAATTAGCTGAACTGACAGAGACTGGGAACTTCCTACATACACAGCTAATCTGTGCAAAAGAAATATATTTTATAATATGTTTATGTTTTGAAAATGGTTAAACATACATGGTAGGATGGTAGGATCTGATGTCTGGACAAATCATTCTTAAATGTTTTACTTTCATTCAGTTAAAGCAAGACATCTATCAGTACTACAGTAAAGTAAAGCATATGAATGCCATTCATTAGCATAGTCAAAAGGTAAACAAAACTGTTCTAGTATATAAAATTAAATAAAAATAGATGAGTAAAAATTTAAAGTCACAAGACTGACATGCTTGTATAAAGATATACAGATACAAGACAGACATGCATGTATGTTCTTTTCATATAGAGTACATCTGTTACAATACACAAGAATAACAGGCAGACAACAGCAAATATAAATAATATAAATATAAATGTGTTGGTTAAACTAATATCTATTTTGTTTTTTACAATTTGTTTATAATTATATAGTAACACCAAACAGTTAAAGTTCTGAATTTTAAAAAGAAAATCACAGATGGTATTATTCAAACAGTTTTTGTAAAATTAATGGCAGGAAAGTTAAATAAATAAATAAAAAATACTGAAATCCATGTAAGCTAATTGTAATGTAGTATAAATGCATAGTTATGCAAATCACAATCACATTAAAGGAAAAATGCCAAAATAATTAACTATAGTTTACAGAGTATGAAATGTAAACTCAGACCTTTCTAGACTGAATGAATAGTTACAGGAAATGCTGGAAAGATAAGATAAACAACAAGACTGATTGCCAGGCAAGTAGCTTGAGTTTTTCTAAAGCATCATTGATATTAAAACATACTTGTTAAAATGTTTACATGCAACACTATTTGGTAATTGTAATAAAATGTCACAATTGTGCATATATGTCACTGATAATCTGTTTGCAAGTAAATGTTAAAAGGACAAAAAAAACCCTCAGTTGTATCACGTACAGCCAGCAAATGGGCTATAGTATATATACAGTTCAAATCAATTGTGCAGGAGGGTGTAAATGCCTACTAGTGGTAGTAAACAGCAAAAGCTTTATAAAAAATTATCAAATCAGACAAAAGTTCATAATTTAATAAAATAAATGTATAACCATAGTGTTAGGCTGACATACATTCTATTCTTACAGCATAGGGCAGGAAAACAGTGCTGAAGTACTACAGGGGGAGGGGCACTTTCTCAGTTTTACACTGACTGTATAAGGGGGAGGGGCACTTTCTCAGTTTTACACTGACTGTATAAGCAGTACTGCACAAAAGCTACAGAAAAAATAAACAACAAGGGTCTGAAATAAAGCTACAGAAAAAATAAATAATGAGGGTCTAAAATAAAGCTACAGGAAAAAAATATCTCATTCCTTCTTGACAATACTCTTTTATATGGGGAAAAACAGGTATTAGTGTATTAGAAATACTGGTAAACTGGATTAAACCTGACAGGATAAGATATTTTACAAGTTGTTAATAGCTGTACTTACAACCTGTTAAATTGTAAAGCTATACAAGAGATGGTTTAAAAAACAAGAGATGATTTAAAATTGCTTTATTAAAGCTATACAAGAGAGAATAAAGATATGCAAAATGCATAAATGTTTCTAATAGTAAGAATGGTCACTATTTTTAATATGTTTTTGGCAAAACAATGTTGGTATAAAAAGCATATTTTTAATAATTAAGTATGTAGTTTAAAATAGGACATATGGATATGGTATCAATTCCACTAGATATTTCTAAAGAGACAAACATTTTCCAAGATTTTGCTTAATATTAATGTTATTAAATGTGTAAGATTAGACTAAATGTACTTTACAGTCTTTGTATGTACAAATGTAGAAAATTTCAGTACAAATGATAGTCTTTGTGTGTACAAATGCAGAAAAATTCAGTACAAATGAAATTAATGTCTAGTAATGAATATGTGTGAAAAAAACATATTTAAAAAAGTGGGTCCAGTATACCTAGTAAATTGAAATGCATAAATAGCAAACAGTCTGTGTAAATACATACTGTACAGGATACATCGTAATAAGTTCAAAAGTAATTTGTCAAGTTGTAATATCACTGGTTTTACCCCAGTAAAATAATTGCTTTCAAATATTTATTATCTAAGCCCAGTTCAGTATTTTACCAAGATGTTAATGGGCAGTTCAAAGACATGACCACAATGTTATGGTTAAAATGACATTGAAATTGTGTGTTTTCAGTAGTGTATAAATGCTTGCAGTAGCACATAGTTATTGTCTCATAGTTAATTTAACAGCTGCAAAGAGTTAATGGAACAGTTCTTAGTCATAAATTAAATTCTGTGATTGCAAAAGAATAAATTGATCATGTTAAAAAAAAAAATAATAACATTAAAAGCAGACACAGCTCATAACTGATAAAAAATATTTTCACAGAATGGTCTGCAAAAGAAAAAGTTGTTAAATACATTCAGTTTTGGTAGTAATACTTTAATATAATTGTATTAACTATGTAAAATTGCATTTTGATTTGTTGTATCAAACTAAAGGTTTGTTTCTTGTGTTTTCTATATAAAATGTTTTGAGTATGTTTAAAAACAGAGGGAATTGTTAGATTTTATGAATATTAGTCTGAAATTAATTATGTTGTAAATATGCTGAAAGAAAAGGCTTGCTTAAATGCAGAAACAGAGTTTAGTAATATGTGATCAGCAGTCATACTAAATGACCATGGCTTGGAAAAGAAATCTGCTGAATGGACATTTTTCCCTTACAGACTCAAACAGGATGTATGCAAGAGCAAAAATACAAAATCTGCTTTTAAAGAATGGACATTTTTCCCTTACAGACTCAGAAACAGGATGTATGCAAGAGCAAAAATGCAAAATCTGCTTTTAAAGAACACTGACATGTTATTCTGCATATCCTAAAATAACAGGATGGACACAATATGTTTCCTAAAACAACAGGATATGTTTATGACACTGTGACAATGTGTTTTCTCAAAAATATGTTTTTCTGCATGGAAAAACAGGATATGACACAAGAACAGATGTTTTTTATACAAAGATCCAAATAAAATACAGGATGTTCACACTGTCAGAAAAGCTGATCTCTGACAATGTGTTTTCTCAAAAATATGTTTTTCTGCATAAAAAACAGGATATGCTTATCAGCATTGGTACAAGAACATATGTTCCTATACACAGATCCAAACAGAATACAGAACAATGTGTTTCCTCAAAAATATGTTTTTCTACATGGACATCAGGACACTATTACAGAATATCCACACTGTCAGAAAAGCTGGTCTCTTACAAGACATTGTTAAACAAGGAAGCTTAGTATTGTTTCTACAGGATAAGCAATTCTCCAAAATAGAATACAGAACAATGTGTTTCCTCAAAAATATGTTTATGCATGAATAAAAAGTGTATATAAAGAGCTGTATAAATCCAGCTATGTTAGAGGTATGGTAGGGACACAAGTCCTAAGGTAAATGTTATATCTCTCACATCATCTGTACTATATGAGAAGTAAAGTTGGAACAGTACTTTTAAGCTGTAACGTGTTTCCATTTGGTTTATTATAAAAAGTTATTTGTTACTGCTCTCTAAAGTTGATGCTGCAAAGTATATTCCCTCATCAGTGTATATTCTGCAAGTTTCTGTATGCAACAGACTGTGAATGCAAATATAACTAGACTTTGAATTTTAGCAGAATCCAGCCAGCAAGACTGAGTGTCTTAAGAACACTTCAGATCCATCCCACAGCAAGAAGCAGCAAGCAGTAAGCAGAGAGAGCTCAAAATATTTTTTCAGGTGCAGTCAAGGGGTGAGTGTTCTTGGCCTGGAAGGGGCAGCAGTAACTGTTGGACATTTCACTGGATTTGTCACCTTATAGATGAATAATGACTGCTGGCTTACTTGCTGGGAGTGTGCTCGTGTTATGACCAGGTCTCAGTTTAGGACTAACCTTGAGGACAGCTTTACTGTACTCCTATAGGTGCTACACCCTTTGCTGAGTATTCATTGACTTTGTTCCAACTGTTTTGCCTTTTTTCTTATTTGTCAAATAGATTGATAAACAAATACAACATTGTATACAGCAGCAGTGACTAAAAGTCTTATGATTCAAAGTCAAAACCCACCTTTTGGTTATACTGGGGAGTTTTTTTAATAGAAAAATCTTTTTGTTGTAAACTTTAGCCTCTTGTGTGGTTTACTCCTGGTTACTAGCTTTCCTTTCTTTCTTGAGTATTTCTTTCTTCCATTTATATAATTTTATTTATGTTTTTTTTTAGTGTAGTGCGGCTAAAAAGATTGTTTGAATTTTTGTTTAGATTAGCTATTTAGACAACAGAATTTGTTCATCTGGGGTTCCTAGCAGCTGAGTAACATGGGCCATATTACTTAAGGGTTGGAATGGTTCATAGGTTCGTACTAGGCTATCTTCCCTAGGGCATTTATAAGCCTAGCCAGAGTGTGTGTGGCTTTCACCACCCCTTAGGATGAGAATACTACGCCCATTTAGGGTTTAGATTACTGTGCCTCTGTCTAGTAGTGACACAGAGATGACCCCCCGGGGTAAACCTACGATCTCCCATCCACTCGTCAAGATTTCTCTTGAAGAGAGTTAGTGAGGGGTTCTGCCTAATATGGACTGGGATTCTGTTCCAGGGTGTAGGGAGCCTCTGGGTTATGAAGCTATCCCTCCAGCACGTCCTATTTATTTCTATGTTGAGGTTCAAATCTCTTGCGGCTCTGATGGATTTGGATTTTCTGAGGTGGAGCATGTCCATTAATTCCGGATTGGACATGGCCTTGTACGTCAGGCATAGATCACCTCTGAGTAGGCGGTATGCGACTGAATAGAGCTGGAGTTTCTTCAGCCGGGCAGCATATGACATATGTTTGAGACCCTTTATCCTCTTGGTGAGGAACTTTTGGGGTCTTTCCAACTGCTGCAGGTGTCGGGTAAGATACATCCCAAATGGGGCATTGTACTCAATCATGGGCCTGATAAGAGAAGAGTACAGGGGCACAATGACCTCTCTTGATCTAGATGTGAATCCCTTCATGATAAGGTGGGCAATATAGAAGGTCTTCCTAACCACTTTGGCAATGTGAGTGTCAAATGAGAGGTTACTGTCAACTTGGGTCCCTAGGTCCCTGATTACCTCTTCTGTACTTAATGGATTACCACCTATGTGGTAATTTGTGGGTACCTTCTTTTTTCCAAAGGGTATGACTATACATTTTTTGGCGTTCAGTTTAAGGCCATGGCTCTGGCACCAATTATCCATTTCTATGAGGCCTCTCTGAAGGATGCTTGTGTCTGCTGGAGTATCAATTATGGCGCCCAGTTTGCAGTCATCTGTGAACTTTGTCAGCCACAATCCTCCTATGTTTGCTTGCACCTCAGAAAAATAAATGCCAAACAAGAGGAGTCCCAGGACTGAGCCCTGTGGGACACTGCTTGTGACTGGCTTAGAGTCTGACATGGCTCCAGCAATTCTGACCTTGTGGGTTCTGTCCTTGAGCCAGTTTGCAACCCATCTTGTGACATATGGGTTTACATTTAAGCTGGTGAGTTTGTCTATGATGCCCGAGTGGGGTATTGTGTCGAAGGCTTTTGCAAGGTCAAGGTAGGCTGTGTGAACTGCCTTACCCTCATCAATGGCCTTAGTGACTGTTTCAAAAAAGTCAACCAAGTTCAAAAGGCAGGATCTGCCCTTGACCAAGCCAAATTGGGTAGGATCCAATGTCTGTAGGTCCCCAATGTCTTTGTTTATGAGTTCCATAATGATCCTTTCCATAGCTTTGCAGACCAGGCTCATCAAGCTTATGGGGTGGTAATTTCCAGGGTCCGTAGAAGCACCGCCTTTGTGGAGTGGGACCACTGTTGCTGTACGCCACTCTTTGGGTACATATCCTGTAGTAAAGCTAAGACTAAACAGCAGCCTTAGGTGCGGGTTTAGTTCCTCTTGGAGTTCATGTAGCACACAGCTCGGGACACCATCCGGTCCCATTGATGCTGTGTTTTTAGCTTTGGAGAGGGCGGCTCTCACCTGGGCATCTGAGATGTTAGGGAGGCTACACTCTGCTGGGATAGATATTTCTCCTTTTGGGGGCAGAGAAATTTGCACTGAACCTGTCTGCCAGAATGTTGGCAATGTCTGTGGGTTCAGTGTATTTTGTGTCATTTTGGACTAACTCTGAGCATATCTGGGAGCTTTCACCCAGGTTACTAATATAGCTAAAGAAGGCCTTGTGATTGTCTTTTGTGTCTTTTGTGATTTTTCTCTCAAAGTTGGCCTTGGATGATTTTATGAGTGATCGTAGTTTTTTGCTAGTACTGATCAGAGATGCCTTCCCTTTTAGGGAGTTTGCTCTGTCATGTAGTAGCTTCCTCCTCCTGTTGTAAAGTTTGTTAATGGCTGGGGTCCACCAGACAGGGCGCCTGCCTTTGGGGGAATGGGTCTTGGTTTTATTAGGGATTGCATGATCCATGCATTCTTGAAGGTGCCCGTAGAAGGCATTTATAAAGGATTCAGCGGTGTGGGTTGTGGTTTCCACTGGCCCAGGGGCCTTGAAGGATACCACTTCAGTCTTAAGAAGTGTGAAATTGGCTTTTGAGAAGTTCTTCACTGTGGTCTTTTGTGCAGGGGGTGGGGGCAGGATGTGGATTTCCAGTGAGATTAATTTATGGTCTGATCTCACCAATGAGGGGTATACTTCCGGTGTTGAGCATTTTGTCCCCATGTTTGTGATGATCAGGTCTAGTATATTATCTCCTCTTGTGGGAATGGTGACTAGTTGTTCTATTGCATTTGAGTTTATGAATTCTAGGAACCTTTGGGCTAGGGTGTTGGGGCTTGAGTAATGTTCCCAGTCTATGTTTGGGTAGTTGAAGTCTCCCAATATGATGGTATTTGGAAAGACATTCATACTCTCCAGTGTCTTCAGGAGGGCTGAGTGGGGTTCCTGAGTTTGAGAGGGTGGTCTGTAGCATGCTACAAACTGTAGGGCAGTTTTGCCTATGGTTAGTTGCACCTAGATGGTCTCCGATGCTTCGTGCGTTGCCACTAACCTGGAGGTGTGGGTATCTTTGATGAATATGGATACTCCCCCTCCATTTGTGGTTCGGTCCAAGTTTTGAGGCTGGAAAGCATGATATGAGGTAAAACCTGGTAGTGCTGGGGTGCTCTCAGGAGCCTTAAACCAGGTTTCAGTCACTGCACAGACATCGATGTTCTCCATACTGAGGAGGGCTTCGAGAGCGTGCATCTTGAGGTTTAGACTTCTGGCATTGAGCAGCATTACCCTTATTTTTTTTTTCACTTGTGTTTTCTAGGAGGTGGGTTTGTCTTTTGAGCCTTGCCTAAAAAAGGCACTATGGGGGTGGCAAGAGCCTTGGCCAATATCCGGAAGCCCAGGAGTGACAGGTGCAAGCCATCCCTTGCAAAGCAGCGTGGCTTGTCAAGCATGTCATCCCAAGCAGACAGACATTGGATCCCCTTAGAATGACACCAGTAATTAAGCCAATTGTTAAAGCTGATCATTTTGTCTTTGTACTGTGGCATCATTCTTGGTGAGGGTAAGATGCTACTCAGGGTCAGGGTCATACCAGCCTGGGCTACATAATCAGAGAGCTCCTCTATGTCTCTCTTCATGTAGTCCAGGGAGGTACGTCTCAGGTCATTCACACCGGCATGGACAATGACTGAGTCATATTTGTACTTGCTTTGGAGTGACCTGAGTGCTTGTGTTATGTGACGGATTCTAGCGCCCAACAGGCAGCTTACTGTAACCTTTTCCTTGTTCAGTCTGGTGAGCAGGACGTCAGTGTGTCTGACTATGGAGTCACCTATTACAAGTGTATCTGGCATGTTGTTTGGCCTTAAGGGCTGTGACTGTTTAGCACACTGACTTTGTGAACTATGTGCTGCATGTGCTATGTCTTGAGGTAGTGGTCGCTTGTGTGTCTGCTTTGGAGGCCTCTGTTGTTTTGGTAGATTTTTAATCAGAGCCTCCGAGTATGTTTTTGTGTGTTTATGTGTTTGGTTTGCAGTTGTGATAGGTCTATGTGAGACTGGGTTTGTGGTGTGCGTGGTTACCTTCTCCTCCTGACTGGTTTTGCCAGTACTGAGTTGAGAGAGCTCAGCCTCCAGTTTGGCTATATAGTTGCATCTCTCACATATATTTGTATTTGTTGGGAGGAGGAGAGGGTTGTCTGTGTACATGAGGCAACTGTAACATTGCCTCAAGATTCCCAGATTCACCAGCTGAACAGGAGAGGACGCCAGCAACTGACCCTTCGACATGCTAGAATAGTGTAAAGAATTGCTGTGTAACTGAGTCAGAAAGGACCTATAGGGAAATGGGTACTCAAAGGGATTTAGGTGAATGAAGTACTTTCTTTTTGTTTAAGAGTGCTTTACCTGTATAAAAATGCTTTAGGAACAAGTGCTGGGCTTTTCAGATAGAGAATAGACTGTTTAGATTGCAAGTAGAGCAGTTCTAAGGGAAAAATTGAAGAGCAGACTTTGCGGAGCCAGAAATAGGTTAAACTTCATTAACCGGCGCTGCCCGATACTGCTCTATGAGCAACTTCGCACAAATAAAGCTGCCTTTATAGCAGGGGGTTGAAAAGAGCTAGGAATTGACCCAAAATGGCCAATAAACTACAAGTTGCTGGGCTGGAACCACTCCTCTAGGGACAAATAGGTTGCTCAGTGCTCCCCACTCCCACTGGTGAACAAAGAAGCTTCCTCTTATCCAAATAAGGATATGGATAGCACAGGAACTATGACAAAGCCCAGAGATCAGCAAAATCTGAAGACTGGACTATTCTAGTTCAGTAAGGCGGGAAAACAAGGATATATATATATTTTTTTTTCTCTTTGGATATTACATGCTTCAGCTGGAACGTAAGATGAATCTCAATTCTTATGAAAGCCACAGTGGTTTTTAAGTTTACATAGATGTATTCACCAAAAAATAGTTCTGTTGAAAGAGATTAACATTAAAAAATCTGTCACTATGTTTTTTACTAGATTGCCCAAGTTTAAATATATAAGTTGTAAAGTGAAATTAGAAGGTGGGGTGGCAATTCTGTTGAACAAATCTTTAAGATACATCAACCTATACAAGATAAGCAAGGTAGATTGTTGGTACTGTTGTTACAGGTGGGGTTTGCTCCACTTTTTGCAGCTAATTTTTATTGTCCCAATACAGGTTAGAAATGCCTTTAGAGAGGCAGTGCTCACCTATAGCCATTGTTTTAATTTGAGTTTACTTTAATGTGGTACCAGACCATGAGATGGACAGGATTGCAGCTAGTTCAGTTAGATGTCTGAAGTCTTTCCATTTTTTATGCTCTGTTTTAGAAGGATTCAGCTTGTATGGATGACACAGAACCCAGACAAGAGAGATTATACTTGTTAAACACCCTCATCGTTGATGGGGAGAAACAAGCCGACTGGATATGAATTTCAGCAGTAGTATGAATTTATGGAGGGTAACCCAAACCACAGGAACTGGACCACAAAAATACTCTCTTTAAAAAATTCATGTTTATCTAATCCACGTTAAGCACCTTCATCCCGCAAAGGGACTTTATCTGATTCGGGACGAAAGAGCTTAACATAGATTAAATAAACGTGAATTGTTCTTTAAGAGAGTATTTTCGCAGTCCAGTTCCCGGGCTTCAGGTTTAGATTGTTCAGTTGCATTTTATGGCTTGTTTTGTTCTTCCTTTGGAGGGTAAAGGAGACTTCTGTAGAACTTGAACCTCTCTCAGATTGTCCTCTATTTAAGCTCACTCTTTCTAAAGAGGATGGCTTACCAGCCCAATTTCAGTGGAAGTTAAATCAATTACTTCTTAAAGAGGAATAGTTTAAAAGTAGGTTTGGTAATTACCTTTAAGTTTTGTGGAAGGATGCAAGAGGTACAAGGGAAGAAATGACAGCACATTTTTTAAGAAACTTGTAAGAGTAACATAGCTTTAAATAAGAAGAAACGGTAGATCAGAAACAAAATGTTAGAGGATTTGGAGGGTAAAATTAAGAACCTGGAGGTTACTGGAAAAGAGTGACATCACAAAAGATGATAACAACTTGGGAAATTAAGGAGCTCAGCACAAGCTACAAGGTGGCGGCCTATCACAGATAACGGATAAATGGAAATGGTATAAGCTGTTTCACTGAGCCGCAGAGCTTATGTCACAAAGCTTTCTGGCTAGGAGGTAAAAGAAAAGAAGTCAGGAATTTTCAATTCTGGTGCTGAGAAATTCTAATGGAGTTCTATGTTTAGGCCTGAGGAAAATTAATACAGTTTTGGCAGAGATGTATCAATCAGCTTCCAGGGGGTTATTGACCTGTATGGCACCTGCTTTGACAGATTTTTTTTCAAGCAATGAAATCTGGTATTATATTGCAGTCCCACTTTAATGTATTAACAAAGCCACTGTCCTTGGCTGAGATCTACAGGGCAATAGATAATTCACTATATGGGAGGGCACCAGGTTTAGACAGTTTGTCATCTCATTTGTTCAAAAAATTCAAATACCAATTGGGGGGGGGGTCTTTTACTAGATTTGCATAACTGGATGAGTAGTCATGGGTATTTTCTGCCTGATTCAACCATGGCAAACATTATTCTGCTATCTAAACCAAAATCAACATTGGCAATGAATTACAGACCAATTTCTCTGTTTAAATAGAGTTCAAGATCTTTGGCAAATTATGGACAGATAGGTTGGAAAAGGTTGTCCCTAATATGGATGACTTGAATCATTTGAGTTTTGTTAAGGGTAAAGGACCAGAGTCATTTTGGCTCTGGGTAAATATTCAGTTCATTTGTCAAGTGTTAGGACTACCCACAGCAGCATTGCTATTGGATTTGTGTAAGATTTTTGACACCATCATGTAGGAATTTATATGACAAGCATAGTCCATGATGAGTTTTCCTGAAGAGTTTATTCATTGGTGTATGTTGTTGTATGCTAACCCATCATCTCATTTATGTTCTAATAGTATTTTATCCCCCACACATATAGATCTTAAGGGTCCAAGTAGGCAAAGTTTCACCCTATCTTCTTTGTATTTATTTTGCAGTGTCAGTGGTGCAACACTTGCCTTTGGTGCAGAAGGCTGTGGATTTGATTCCCATGCCAGGTAGATCGATTACTGATACTGTAGTGCAGCAAAAGGAGAACAGTTTTCCTTGTTAATTTCAATAACATGAGATGGGCAACTTTATACGCAGGCAATGTAAACAGTTACTTTTTAGTAGTCTGCAATAAAGAAAAACTCAAACATAGCTCAACGCGCTTTTGATCATCAGCAGGTGACATACCGTTTTTGTCTGTTAAGCAGAAGCAGCCATCCCAGGGTTGTACCATCCTTTCCAATACAGTCCACCACTCTCTAGGTTAAACTACAACAAAGATGCGAGGAGATAGCTGTCCCTAGGGCTAAGGTCACCAATGGCTCTGGTAACTATCTGCAGGTAATGCAACAAGCATTTCTGCGTGTAACAATTTAGTAGGAAAAGCCCAAAGTAATTCCAGCAAGCTTCTAAGTTTTCTATATAGCATGAAACAATTCATCACAATTCTCTTTTTTTTTTTTGCTAAAAAAGTCACTCTCTGCCCCCCCCCCCCCCGATAGCTCTCCAGCCACACCTAATTTTAAAGGTGCATGTGTGTGTATCTCACACTCCTTCAGAGAAGATGGAGGATAACCTTTGAAAGAGGAAAGATAATCTGGTAGCTAAAGAAGCAAAGAATTTAATACCATGAGTCTAAAATCTTTGCCCTTGATGATTACATTTGTAGGGGCATTGCAATATGTAGGTTGCCACAGTGCCAAAGTGAATAGCATGGCTGCCTCACAGCAAGTGGTTCTCTAGTTTTAATGTTTGGCTGTGTTATCTTCTGTGTGTAAACTGTATGACCTCCCCATTGTTGGCAGGCTCTGTCATCCTTACCACTCTATGAAGGATAAGGCATATTATCTGAAAATATGTAGAAAATGTGTGATGGATGAATGTTTATATGTGGTTTAAACAGACGGCAGATAAATGAAATGCAATAGGTCAAGCATAGACAAGGGTGATTGACTCACAATGAGAAAAGCCTGTGAGATTCAGGCACCCTTGCTCTTTTAGAATATTTCAATTAATATGTTTTTATACATTCAAGGTATATTACATAGTCTCTCTTGTATATGAATAAAATAAATGGTACACTGCTTTGCCAGGTAATTTTAATTTTAAATCAAAGTACACTATAGCTTGTGTTATGCCACTCTACCTGTATTAAGTACTTAGCAAAGTCTACCTGCGTTTTTACTTCTTATTTACCTGATACGATGTTAGCTAAGAGCTCAGGGAGTATGTTTGCAGGTTCAGATTTCAGCAAACAATAAGGCAGACTAAATGGGGAAAATAGTTGGAAGGTATTTGAGAAACTTTCTACCTTTCCCTAGGCAGCACATCAACTGAAAACTACTTGCAAACTCTGTTTTGATGCTCTGCCCATATCACAAAAAGGTACTGAAAGTTCCAAATATCATGGGCACACAATGGATTTTATGCTGTCATTCACCGCATGCTGCCTTGGATAAACTGTGAATGCAAGCACGGTTTATGGAGAAATAGAATTTGAATATTTTTAGCATGAAAAAGTAATTGCATATATATCAGGTAAATCTTTGTTTTCATACAAAGTGAGGTGTATTTATTTTGTAGTTTACCCTGTATAAAAAAAAATAAATAAAACTCATTCACAACTAAACCACTAATGACAGTAGCATAGCAAGGCTGGGGTGAATGTGAAATGAGCACAAGGCGTTAGAGAGTGGAATCCTGAAGTGCTCTTCCTGCAGTCTTCTTTCTATAAAAGCATTTCTGAATGCTTCTTTTTTTCCTTTTCCACTCTTTCAATGACAGAAAAGGGCCATGTGTTTGGGAGAGGGCATGTGCTTCAGACTTCCGTGACCAGCTCTGTTTTTGGCTCTTCCAGTGAAGAGCTGTGGCAGGGAGGGGGGGGGGTGCCTGAGAGCTGAGAGGGGGTGTGTGTTTCAGACTGCCATAAGCAGGCTGCCTTTTTTTTTTACTTGTCTATTTGAGCAAAGGGGTGGGATGCTAGTTTAGGGACTGGCTCAGGGTGCTGTTTGAACTAGCTACACCTCTGACTAATGTGTTCATACAAGTCAAGTGCAATAGTTTAGGCTGGCAGATCGTACCTGTGACATTTATGCAAAATGTAATTTCTATGCTGTACACTGTAGTTATCATGTTCCCTTGATCACACTAGATATCATTCTTGCTTTTTCTTACTAACACGACTCTCAATGCCACAGAAAACTTTGCATAACAAGCTGTCCATGACATACACTGAGATTATTTCACTCATGCTAAAAGTATCTTGTTTCCGTATGAAATGCTTTAATAACAGAGAACTGGTAAGGCATAAAAAGAATTACAACAAAAACACTGTGTAATGTTTAATTTCCTTAGAAAAAAGGCACCTTAGCCAGTATTCCCATGTCCATAATTATGATTTCATTCAGTATTAATGTGGACTTTGTCGTATTTAATAGAATAGCACAATATATCTCATGTGGCAATATTAACCTTACAATTCTGTGCATGTCTTTGAACACCACTGCATGTGTGTGATGCCATTACCCCTGAAATGCCATATTCTTATTTTTAGGTCTCAGATGTTACCAGGCAATATGAGGCAGCCAGCCCTACTTATTCTGCTATGTTTCACCTCACTGGTGTCTGGCACCAATCCTGGCATGATAGGACTGCTGACATCAAAGGGCCTATATGCTGGTAAGTGCTCATTCTTTCTATTGCAGTGATGTGGGAATCCAAATAAAGAGAGGGTGGGAATCCAAAGAATGAGAGGGTGTTGCTATGATCAAAGCCACCTTGCAAATGTTTACTATATGACATACAACTTAACTACTCTGGAATGAGTGCAGTAGTAAGGTACTACGAAAAGCACAGCAGTAGCTGAAAAAGTGATTTTTCTGTTATACCAGGTCTGTAACTATCGTGGACTCCAGTTAGTGAAATGTTATGTTCCTAACCACTTCAAACTCAGAAGGATCTCTCTGAATATTAAAAGATGCTGGAGACAGCTGAAATTGTCTGCAGAAAGCAGAAAACAGAATTGCACATTACTGGCTGCATGATTAATTGAGGCTAGGCTGCTGAGGATTAATGAGGGATGTTTAGTAAGAATAGAAGAAAGATAACAATGTACAAAATCTATGTCCAGCAACAGGCTAATGTCCTGACATGGGTGCCCTAAACTCGTGTATTTTCTTAACAACATGATTATCCCCACTCCATCAAAAAAGTTTCCTACACTGACAAAGAAAGTATAAGCAGTGGACCTTTGGAAAGTGAAAATTACGATAGCATCAAACTAATGGAAGAAATTCTAAGAAGAAGAAGGGCAGGAGGTATAGTATGAACAAGAAGGAACATGGCATTTAGATAAGTCATTGCAGAACTGTTTAAACAGAACCCTATCCATGGGAAGCAGCACCAGCTTGTAAAACGTATTGACTAAAGAGCACAGCTGTATAATGTCTGTAATATGTTTCATTATTAATGTATAATTATGTTTTTCTTTTTTATGTAAGTTTCCAGTGCTTTTGTCCAAATGGTACAGGAGAAAGTTACAAAGCTGAATATTCCTGACTTAAGTGGAACAACTTCTGCAGCTGGTATCCGTGTTGATTATAACATAAAAAAGTAAGTATTGAAACAGTATTTGTGACAAGCAGACAGCATATAAATTGTATAAATTAGAAATGCTTACTTCCCATGAATATTATAAAGCTCAGATTTTAATTCATGTCAGCATGTGAATATGTTTAAAAAGTACTAATGTTTATATATTTGTTTTGTTTGGCCATTGATTGAGTAATGTATGATAAATGGGAGACAGGCTTATTTCAAGAAGAACCAGTATCATAATCCTAGAGATAAAATGCTACTGGAGTAATATACCAACTAATTACTCATAGTTGCCAAAATTTACATAAGTAGTGAATTTCGAGAATGCATTGTTATATACCTATTCATTAGAGCAGCAGACTGCAAATAACACACTTTCAATAACTGCTCAAAACATCTGTATGTTGGAAGTATTAGGTTAGTGCAGTGCAATATAAATACATGTCTATTGTTGTCAGAAACTGAAAGAAAATATACCTCATTATATTGATATTCTATGTAATATTAATGATCCTATAGCAATGCAACCAATTATTATTATTATTATTATAGAGGATTCTGATTGGCTCACTGATCATAACCTACTTATTATGTGTTTGAGACATGGATGGCCAAGAAAATCACCTCAAAAGTGAAGCTTGAGAGGTGAATCTTGGCATCCATGTTGAGAACACATAATTCAGTGTTATGATCGGTGAGACGATTGCAGTTCTTTGTAGTACATGGAGCTTTATCTGCTCCATGTACTGCTGGTTACGGGAAAAATTTGTAGTGTTTTGCTGGCTTTCAAAGCTATAAAACGCTTAATGGATGCTGTCAGAAAGGCAGTGCAAGGCTGTATATCATGTGACAGAGACACTCAGCACTCTGTTTTGGAACTGACAATCACCCACTTCATCTTGCCTTGCTTTAGTAAGTAACATAACTAGGAAACAGTAATTATTCAGTCAGTTAGGAAAATCTAGTAAGATTAGCTAAAAGTATTATTTTTCTGTATCTGTCTGAATCTTTCCATCTGTGTTGTTTTAGTTCCTGTGAATTGAAACTCTGGTGTTTATTGCAGATAGATACTCAGTATTCTCATTTTTTTATATTTATTATTAAATATATCTAAATCTTTCATTGTGGCTGTTTTTTTAGATACTATTTTAACTCTTGAGACTACTTGCATTTACTTGGTGGCATATGGCATCATGCTCCTGAAAGTCTTGTCAACTGGTTAACACTACCATTTATAGAGGTATTAATTTTACTAACAGTAATTGGGTACCTTGTTAAGAGCCTCAAAGTAGCTGGGTGGTGGCAGTGAATCTATCTTATAGTCTGGGTGGAGAATGTGTGCATCTGTCAGATACTTGGAACAGGGGCATAGAGCACTGATTTCTGCAGAGAGAAAGGTGGAGTCTTATTTTATGCCTGGAGAGGAAGTCTAGCCTAGGTCTGGAGTGTGCTCCCTGTGTGCTCTTAAGGGAAACTGTGCTTAGTGCAGAGAGCTGCTTCTGAAAATACTGTGTGTATCTATTTTTATTCTAAGTGAATGTTCCCCACCAGTGTCAGTGGTAAGGATTGAGGTTTCTTGATTACCAGCCTAGAGGAGGGATTATCACAACATGCATCAGACTTTCAGTGTTTGTATCCTTTGGAAAATACATGCAAACACAAATCCTATTATTCTAGCAAGTTTCTAAGTTCATTACAGGAAAGGACAGCAGATGGAAACAATGTTTATTCCGCTACTGTAATTTACTGGTTGGTACAGGCAGATTTTACTGCTTACCACGGGACCTGATCTTAACAACTTTCAAAGGAAGTGCTTAACATTTGTTAAGGTTGGGACACATGACATTGTGGCACTTAACTGGTTTGTCTTTTTCATAATATCAGAGCGCAATCAGCATGCTCCATGCACTACATTATTATTATTTCTGTTATGTTATTTTTGTACTCCAAATGACATGATAGGGGAAGGTAGTTACATTGTCATGATTTAATTAGATAACCTTTTTCTTCCTCCAGTACATGCTAAATGTGCAGATGATCACATTATGTTGACCATCCCTCCCTTTCAGGTTGTTCTGTTACTCCCTTAAAATGACAGTTCTGAATCACTGCTTATTTCCAGAAGCTCTGAACAGTGTGTCATTTTTTTTCCCTTAACAGTTTTTAGTTTGCATTCTTTACCATATTTTAAACATAAAGTAATATGCCCTTTCTTTCTTCTTCAGTTGTAAAAGAATCAGAGACTGCCCATGCTATGGAATAGACTTCCCATACATGTCAAGAAGAGCACTTCACTGGTGAGTGGATGGGAAATAGAAAATTCACCCCAAGAATCACTCCAGTGGCTTTACTCAAAAGAGGCAATGGGAAATAAGATCAGGTTGCATGATGCCAGGGTAATTCTATGGGCTAGGCTTGTAAAGGCTCCAGGGCCATTAGCCTAGTACACACCTATGAACCTATCATAAGGCCTACATTTCTTTAATCTAGTATTGTGTTAGCTGCAGAGATTCCTTTTCATTCATTAGCCCTGTCTGTCGGTAGTATTGGGGTTATTGGTATTTTAATCTCATCTGCTCTGTGACAATACACCATAACAAAACTGTGATATCTTAGAAATTCAGTAAGTTAATAAACCCAATGGAAGAGAAATAAGGAACTGCTACAAATACCTTTCTATGTTGGCTTTTCATGGGCCAAAAATCCTAAAATTCCCAAAAAGATGATATAAGAGACAAAGAAAGTATTGTGAAATTTTGTGCAGCCTAATACATTTTGCTCTGAGGAAGCTAAGTAGCATACAAATTCCACAGAGGGAAAGAAAAGGATAATATATGCTTTATTTATATGTGGCACTAGTAAAACTAAAGAAAGATAAAAATAGTCCAGCAAAAAACGTTTAATATTTATATTTTCATCATTCAACATTTAGACTTCATCAGAATAAATACACTATAGTCATAAAACATTTAAATATCAAATCAAACACAAAAATGTGACATGACTAGCCAAACAAATAATTATTTTACACAATTAAGCTTATCTTGTAAAATGCAATTAATTGATATATATAATCATTTAATCCAGGATTTTGTCCACTTGTAGAAGTAATTGCTGATAAAGTTATTTTTGAGAATGTAATTCTTCCAGTCAATACCTCAGTCAGAAACATTCACTTTCTCTAAAATAAAAAAGTGAATTGATTTCAGTCAGGTCAGTGAATGCTGTGCCTGGCTAATGCAGTCTTCATATCATTGTTATGAATTGCATAAATACAATGCTATGTCCTGTTTCTTAGTTTATTAGTAGTTTTCCCAATGTAAAAATGATTGGCAGGAAGTGTATGTAGTGCAATTTGCTACAGCAGAAGTGATGCAATTACAGTGACCTTTTGCAAAAAAAGTTTTATCTAAAACTATTACACAATAACTTATATTAATGAATCTACACTATTTACACTTCTCACAATGATGCATGCCCACTTTAGGGTTGCAGCCCTTGGATCTACCCCTTTCAAACCAATGTTTAATATGTTTAGCTATTTGTAATAAGAATGAAGGGGACTACACAGTATTTCTGTATAACATTCACAGTGATCAAAACTTCCCCAGTGTTTTAAAATAGTGTCCTTAATTTTCCCATTATCGTTAGATAAAAAGAAGCACATTGCTTTATAAAACCACACTTATAATTCTTCCCAAACATTTTCACTTATTTATTACTATAACTTTGCAAATGATCGGAGAAAAATAGTCATTTCTTTTTATATAAATTTAGTTCACAACACTATCAATAAGTTCAATTAGATATAATCTAGCCATAAAAATGTTTTATAATCTTTACTTCTTTGTCAAGATTGGAATCCACTGATACAAGTCTGGATAGCCCTTCAAATCGTCCCTTCTTTATATTCCTCTTTATTCAATAAGGCTGGTGGCTATGAAAATCAAGATAAGAATTACTAAATGTCATTGTCCTATATATTGAGGATTCCCAACATAATAAATTAAAATTCTTCAAGATAGTTACATCCAAAAAAATGTATGGTATGTTCAGAATAATTATGTGTGAGCCATAAGAAATTGGTACTACTGTTTAGAAAGCCAAAAAAAAGTTTTATGTTGTTCCAAATTGCCGTCCCATGATATAAACAAAATCATCCAACTGGAGATATTTAAACAAGTCCTGTTTAAAAAAATAAAATACTTCTTCCAAAAACATAAAATAAGATTGGTGGAGATGCAGCACTCATGGCAACATCTAAAGATGGTTTGAAAAATTAATTCTCAAACATTAAAAAAAAAATAGTCAGAGCTAAGCCCATCAGTTAAAATCTAAATCATTATCAATTAAGAAATGTCAAAAACTATGTTGTGCTACCTGAATAGGGCCATTAGCACAAGAAAAACAGAGTTGTGTGACCATGATTGTTGTGATACAGAAAATTCACAAGGCACAACATATTTGTGATAACTGTAACAGTGATTGTTTTACAGTTTACATATAATTATACTAAGTATACCATCGATTTTTTTTTTTGATTTTACTGTCTTGAAGAATTTTAATTTATTAAGTTGGGAATCTACAATATATAGAAAACCGATGGTTAGTAATACTTACCTTAATTTTCATAGTAACCATCCTTATTGGATGAAAAAGAATATAGTCAAGGGACAATTTGTTAGATTATCCAGGCTTGTATTTGTAGATTCCAATTTTGACAAAAAATTAAAGTTTAGATATGAGATATCTGATTGAACATATTGATAGTGTTGTAAATAAAATTTATATCAAGATAAGTGACTTTTTTTCCTGATCATTTACAAAGGTATAGTAATAAATAATTCAAAAGGCTTTGATAAGAATGATGAGTTTTTTGTATAAAGCCATGTGTCTCTCTTTACCTTATGATAGTAGAGAAATTGGGGACATTATTTATTGTATTTATTTATTCATTTTATTTGGCATTTGTTTACCAGGAAAGTCCAAATGAGTCATGAGGTACCCATTTTCAGGGAAGACCCAGAGAGAAAAGTTCCATATACACATGGTTAACAGAATGAAAAACTAGACAGACATAATAAAGTCATAACATTCAGGCACAGATATGAAAACAGCACATTGGTTTGTCAGAATGAGAACTTAACACACATAATTAAGTCATAACATTCAAGCACAAAATGTGAAAAAATACACATTAGTTTGTCAGAATAAAAACTCAACAGACATAATAAAGTCCTAGTGTTCAAGCATAAACAATATAGAAAGCCTGATAATAGGAAGATGCAGCATTATTTACATAGTCGATGATTATTATAACGATTATTAATTTTCTAGACGTCATGAAATATGGTAACAGATTATATTGGTGAAGGCATAGGATAGTCTGTGTAGTGAAGGGTAGGGTGTGATAGAGGGAATAGTAGGAATAGATGTGGAAAAGGTATGAGTGTAACCTCAGGGGAATATGTGTAGAGGAAAAGAGGATAAGGTAAGTTAGTAGTGGGGATAGAGAGAGAGAGAGTAGAGGTAGTAAAATGTATAAGAGTGACTCAGCCTGGGGTCATATAGGAGCAAATCCAACCTTTGTTGAAGTCTTCTGTTATAGAAGTTTTGAAGGAGTGCAGGTTAGTAGTACTTTTGATAGTTAAAGGAAGAGAGTTCCATAGTTTTGCCACAGAGCAGGAGTAAAGGCTTAGGCCTGGGGTTTTGTTCAGTTTATAAGTTGTGAGGAGACATTTGCCTTAGTAAGTTGTATGCATTGGAGGAGGAGGAGCCGTTCAAGCCATCTTAAGGAATGCAGGTCTTTACAGTGATGAGTTAGAGGGGCTGCATTTATGGCAAATTTGGCAATATTGTTATAGCTTTCTAGTGTTTTCTTTTTTTTTTTTCCTTAGGAAGGTCTGTAAGTTAGTTAGAATTGGGGCCGCATATAACAGTGAGGGCAAAGGTAGGTTTTGGTCAGGGTAATTTTGGTAGCTGCTGTGAGGAAGTTTTATTCCTGTACAGCATGCAAACATTTTGGTGTTTATTTTTTAATACTGTTTTGTACATGTAGGTCAAATTTGAGAATATCATCAGTTGTGGGACTTAGTAGCTTGGTATGCTGAACCAATTCAGTTTGAGTATTATTATCTGAAATGATCTTTATGTTTGTTTTGTTGGTGCTATGGGGTTTGTGGGTGAAGAAAAAGAGCTTTGTTTTTTTTTTTGGTTCAGATGGAATTTCAGCATTGGAGAGTCATGTTTCTATGGAAGAGAAAGCTTGTTGTTTTATGTGTTGTAGCTGAGTTAATGTATCTGATATGCAGATGATAGTGGAGTCATCTGCATATTGGATTATTTTAAAACATCGGGTGATTTTTGACCACTATCAAGGCTATGCAGAAAATTTGGGTAATACCCCTGATTTTTATTACCCAAATGATAAAAATATTAAAACTTGGTTTGAAAAGTATAAATCCAAGGCCTGACATCCTAAAGGGGTATGTTTCATTGTGGGAAATGTAAACTGTGTAGATTCATACATATAAGTAATTATGTTATGATTTTAGATAAAAAGGTTTTATGTAAAAAGGTCAATATAACCGTGACACTTCTGGAGTGATATACAGAGCTACATGTACTTCCTGTCAATCATTTTACATTGAAAAAACTATTGCTAAATTAAGAAACAGGATACAGCAACATATATATGCAATTCATAAGAAGGACATGAAGACTACATTAGCTAGGTACAGCATTCACTGTCCTGATTTCAATAAGTTCACTTTGTTTACTCCAGAAAAAGTGAATGTTTCTGAGCAGAGTGGTGACCAGAAGAATTATGCTCTCAGAAGAGAACATTACTGGCAAATACTTTTACAAAAGAACAAAGCCCTTGGATTAAATGATTATATATCTATTAATTGCATTTTACAAGATAAGTGTTAACGTGTAAAATAAGGGTCTATATCAATACATTGAACCGTCACTTCAATGAACGGCATTTCATTAAAAATCTCATTCATCAAATTCCCCTAATGTGGGAGTCTGTGTCCCCCATACCCCCCGTAATTATATATATCAACTCCAAGATCATAATACAGTGAGGAAAAGGCAAATTTCCTTATCCTCACTGTACCACGATCTCAGTATGAACAGTTCAACGAACAGCATGTTCAATGTAATTACACTGAAAATGCCATTCGCTGAATAGATTTTTCGATGAACTGATAAGGGCCTGTAAAATAATTGCTTGATTGGCTAGCCATGGCTTATTTTTGTGTTTGCTTTGATATTATATGTTTTGTGACAGTAGTACTTTTATGGTGAAGTCATGACATTATACAATGAAAGCACTTAATATTAAAAAATTCTTGCTGGACTCACATCTGTTTTTGTCTTCATTGGTTGGTTAATATTTTGGCCAAATTGAGGTGGAGGTATTCCATTTTTTATATTATTTATATGTGGCACTGTGCAGATCATTTTGTAGAAGGAAAATGCCCTCTATGAAGAAGAAATGCTCTTTTTAAGGGTTGGATATTTCCATTCAGTAAGCTGGCAGTAGATATATCTCTGCAGCTTGTCAAGGAAGTTATCAAGTAATAACATGGGTTCCCAGTCATTTCAATTGGTATGACTCAAGAGAAGGTGATGGCTATACTGATGGCATGGTATCTACTGCGATGGAAGTCATGGAGCTATGGTAATTCTTTTCTTTCAGATATGGTGGGGTTTTCTTGTGAAAGGATTGGTACCTTGGTTAATGTGATAACCTGTGGTAAAAAGAAGACAAAGATTGCTCAGGGTATAAAAATAAGGAAGGGAAAAAATGGTATGTCTTGAGGAGTGGAACTTGGATAAAATGTGATGGGCTAATGAGAAGAACTGTCAAGAGTGATGAGACTTGAGGTAGTGCAATTGATGTGGTGACTGATAAGCATACAAGCTATAGAGGTGTTAGATATCAGGACTGAACTGATAGTAAAGTGAGTGGGCAGTGAAAAAAAGCTATAAAGTGAACAGGACAGTTAAACGTTTTTTTTACTTTCTGAAGTTGACTATAAGCTGCCACCAGCTCCTGTTCTTGTTCTCTGAGTCTTCTGGACCAGCCTTAGTATCCACTGGGTTCTACTTAGCCCATATATGTGGCCAGTGAGTAGCTCGAGGACTCCAGTGTAGTGTCATGCCATGCTGCTGCTAGACAGTGTACTAGCTTCCCCTCCCCCACCTCATGCACTTGTAAATGTCTCTGCATGCAGAGGCAATGAGGACATGCTGGCATATCATCCCCCAATCATGTTGACTAATTCAGTGTCCTCTACCTATTCCACTTAAGGACAATACTACCCTATCCAACCTCAGCCACTGCCAGGGAGAGAACACAAGATATACAAACTGTCGATCCTCCTCCATGGGGTGGGCATTTCGATCTTTCCCTGCCAATATCTCAAACACCCAAGAAGTTAGATAAACCTCAGTCATCTGGGACATAGTCAGGAATTTAACCCTGTACAC
>NC_056746.1:1216930009-1217082509 GCF_019279795.1 Protopterus annectens
ATCGCAATTGTTTCATTTTTTTTTTTTGTTAGCTTAGTCAGGGAGAGCAAGCAAGCATGTCAGCAGAGGAGTATGGCAAGCAGACAAAGAGTCAGCTGACTGAAATAGCCAGGATAAAGGACTTGTGCATGCCAACCTGACTAAAGCAGACATGATTGCAGCTTTAGTCATAGCTGCATCGCAGAATAGCAACCAGGAGGACAATCAGACTGGCCTTCGAAATGTACAACTCTCAGAAAATAGACAGCTCAACCTTTCCACAGGGGACTTAAAAATCCATATGGAGTTAAAGAGACTTGAGTTAGAGGCCAAGCATTTAAAAACAGAGGCAGCAGAGAGACTGAGACATCTTGAGGCTGAGGAAAATGAGAAACTGTGACATCTTGAGGCTGAGGAAAATGAGAATGTACAATGCCTGGAAGCTGAGGAGAATGAGAGGCAGAGGCAACATGAAAAGAAGATGCTGACTCTTCACCAGAGTCATGGAGGTAATGGGGAAGGGAGTAACTGAACCCCAGAAGAACAAAGGTCAGTAAATTCCTTCCACAATTTAAGAAGGGAGATAATTTTGATAGTTTCATTCATATGTTTCAGAGGGTATATAAACAGTATAATGTTGACCAAGGGCTCTGGATATGGTTCCTGACTGCCTTACTCCATGGTAAAGCTGTAACTGTAATTTCTAAACTGACTGATACTGATTGTTTAAATTATAATGTTGTAAAAAACTGCTTGCTAGAATGTTGTAAGTTAACACTTGAAGCTTATAAGAAAACGTTTCATGAGCATAGACGCAAGGCAGATGAAAGTGTGTGTGAATATGTTGCTGAACTAAGCACTTATTTTCATAGGTGGGTGAGTGGATGTCAGGTCACCACTTTTGAAGGATTGACAGACCTTTTGGTGAGGGAACAAGCCCTTAGCACATTGGCTGAGGACATGAAAATCTGGTAAGCTGATAGACAATACACTACTGCAGATGAGTTGGGGAGGAAGAGAGACCTATACCTAGCAAGCAAGGTATCACTGCACAGAAAAAGAACACACAGTGCCACTCATGGGTCTAAGGGAACCCATGGTGGGCAGCCCAGACTGCCCCAACAGAATCCACCAGTAGCAGGGGAAGCCACTAGTCCAAGTATATGTCCAGGACCAAGGGGTAAATGTTTTAAATGCAACCAGTGGGACCATGTAGCATATAGATGTCCACTGAGGCAAGGTGGGGAACAAAAGGTAGGAGAGCCAGTAAGTGAGAATGACAAATGCCAACAGTAGGTTTTCTCGAGACAACAAGGGTACCAAACTACCACAAGAGGTTATATCCTATCTTAGCAGATGGGAAAGAGGTCATGGCTAAGAGACACAGCCTCTGACCTAACCATTGTGAAACCAACAATGATTACAGAGGAGCACTACTAGCTTGGGCAGTCTACTCCAGTCAGAGCTTTAGTAGGGAGCCCTTTCCAAATACCTTTGGCTAGGGTTCACCTTCATTGAGAGGGTGGAAAAGGAAGCCAGCAATAGGTGTGTTCGAGGATATCTCTGCAAATGTCCTAACGGGAACGATTTTGATAATGCAGTACCATATGTTCATGCAGTTACATGCAGTCAGGCTTGAAGACAAGCATGTGGGTCTGGTAGCCTGGGGGAGACCCAGACTTGCAGTCAGGACTGGTGAGGTGGTTACTTCAGGGAGTGAGCTACACTGTAGCAGTGAGACTGAAGGTGAGCCCAGCTGCTTGTGGGTACTGATGTTTCCTTGGACAGAGTGACTGCAAGGGCAGAGGTGAGTAGTAGTAGTACCCAGGCTGACAGTGAGGCACCGCTGTCAGAGGATGCCAGATTTCCTGTGAAAGGGGAGCTGGGAAGGGTTACTAAGAAAGAGATGAGACAGGCTCAACTCCCAGACTCAACATTACAAGGCCTGAGGTAGGTAGCTAGTGAGACACATGATTCTCAAGGGAAGGGGGAATCTGTATACTGGGGCAAAGGGTTACTGTATAGAGAGTGGAACCCTGAGAGAGTGGTAGAAGGTGAGGGAATACAGCAGTTAGTAGTGCCCAGAGCCTACCATATGGCACTTCTAGTCATAGCCCATGAAATTTTCTTTGCAGGTCATATGGGCATAAAATATACAAAGAGACATATTATGCAGAACTTCTATTGGTCTGAGATTTCCAGAGATGTAACAGGGTACTGCAGGACCTGTGAGCAGTGCCAAAAGGTAGGCAAGGCAGGAGACAAGGTGAAATCTCCATTGATGCCTTTGCCTGTGATTGAGGAGCCATTTCAGGTGGTAGCTATAGATATTGTCGGGTGTCTAAGTACCCAAAATTCCACAGGGAAAAAGTACATCCTAGTGGTAGTAGATTATGCTGTCAGATATCCTGAGGCAGTGGCTCTGTCCTCTGTTGAGGCAGAAAAGGTGGCAAATGCTTTGTTAGAGATTCTCAGCAGGGTAGGTTTCCCAAAAGTTGACTGACAGAGATGCCAATTTCATGTCAGACCTGCTGGCTTGTCTGTGGAAGTACTGTGGGATGAAGCACCTAAAGACCACTCCCTACCATCCCCAGACTCATGGTCTTGTTGAGAAGTTAAACTCTACACTCAAGATAATGCTACAGGCATTTTCAGACCAGTTTAAGAGAGAGTGGGACAAATATTTGCCCCCTCTGTTGTTTTCTTACAGAGAGGTGCCTCAGGAATCCACAAGTTTTTCACCCTTTGAGTTGCTGTATGGCCATAGGGTGAGGGGACCTCTAGATTTGATTTGAGATGAGTGGGAGGGTGAGTGTAAATCCCACAAGGAGTCTGTTGTGGCATATGTCCTAAACCTCAGGACAAGGCTCAGGGAACTCATGGGCTTGGCCCAGGAGAACCCGGCAGAAGCCCAACAACAGAAAAAGGTCTGGTATGACAGGAATGCCCGAGCTAGAGAATATGCTCTAGGGCAGCAGGTAATGGTTCTCATTCCTGTCAGACATAAAAATCTGCAGGTAGCTTGGAGGGACCCTACAAGGTGGTAAAGAAGGGCAGTGATGTTAAATACATGGTAAAACTGCTAGGCAGGAGCCAGGGGCACAAATTGTACCATGTTAATATGATGAAACCTTACCATGATAGGGAGAACCATGTGCTGAGTGTTTGCAGTGGATTGTAGGAGGAGTCTGAGTATAATCTGGTGTCTGATCTCCTCAGTGTGACTCAGACTGACAACTCAGTGGAAGTGATAGCAATGTCCCAGCAGCTATCCCCCACCCAGGTTTGAGAAATGCAAACTCTGTTACAGGAGTTTGGGGGCATATTCACTGGAAAACCAGGGTGCACCCACCTGGTGCGGCACCATCTGGATACAGGACCCCAAAGGCCTATTAAGCAGAACACTTATAGGGTGCCTGAGAGAGACAAACAGACGCTAAGGGAGGAGATACAGGAAATGTTGGAACTAGGGGGTAATTCTGGAGTCCCACAGTCCCTGGGCCTCCCCAGTGTTGCTTATACCAAAAGAGGATGGAAGAACCAGGTTCTGTGTGGACTACAGGAAATTAAATAGTCACACAGAGTCAGATGTTTACCCATGCCTAGGACAGATGAAGCCCTGGAGCAGCTCAATGAGGCTAAGTATCTTACCACTATTGAGCTTACCAAGGGTACTGGCAGGTGCCCCTGACTCCCAGTGCTAGAGAGAGGTCAGCCTTTGTGACTCCTTTTGGCTTGTATGTGTTCATGAAGATGCCCTTTGGGATGAAAACTACCCCAGCAACTTTCCAGAGGCTGGTAGATCATATCCTAGCAGGTGCAGGAGATTTTGCCCATACTTACCTAGATGATATTGCCATCTACAGCCATTCCTGGCAGGAGCACCTACAGCATGTCAGGGAGGTGCAGGGTAGACTACAGAGGACAAGGTTGACCATTAAGCCCAGCAAATGACAGGTGGGTATGGCAGAGGTCTCCTACCTGGGACATAGACTGGGGAGTGGTAAGATCAGGCCATAACCTGCCAAAGTGGAAGCCATTCAGGCATGGCCTACCCCTGTTACCAAAAAGCAGGTGAAGGCATTCTTAGGGACAGCAGAGTACTACAGAGAGTTCATCCCCAGTTATAGTACCATAGCTGCTCCCCTCAAGGACCTGACACAGAAAAACAGGTCAGATAAGGTAGAGTGGACCCAGCATGTGAGCAGGCATTCCAGAAGCTTAAAGGAGCTTTGGGTGTACCCCCTGTGTTAGCCAGTCCAGATTACAGCAACACATTTGTTGTGCAGGTGCATGCATCAAACCATGGGGTGGGGGCTCTACTTAGTCAGGTTTCCTCAGAGGGAGAAGAGCACCCATAGGTTTATCTCTACCATAGTCTCCAAACCAGGGAGGAATGCTATGCAACTGTAAAAAAAAAGATGCCTAGTCATAGTGTGGGCACTGCAGAAACTTCAGCCCAATCTGTATGGAAGGAAATTCACTGTAGTTACAGACCACAATCCCTTAGCATGGCTACATTGAGCCAGTCAGCAAAATGCCAAGTTACTAAGGTGGAGCCTAGGGTTGCAAGCATATGACATGACAGTGCAGCACTGCAGTGGGTTTAGCAATGCAAACGCAGATGTGCTCTCAAGACAGGGAATGGGATAAGGAATTTCCAGATATGCTTAACCCTCTCAAACAACGTTTTTCAAGGGTCACCTGAAAAACTAGCTTGAGTTTTCAGGGGGGATGTGACACTGCCAGCCCAGCTATCTGGAATTTTGTAAATAATCATGTCATTTGTGAATATTAATATGATTCATATGCTTGTATTACAAATGTAAGAGAACTGTATGTTATGTACTGAGCTTCAAGAATGTAACCACAGTGTACCTTACTGGCAAAGAACAGAAATGTATATCAACTATACACCTTTGCAAATGTATGTTTTAACAGTAGAATCTGGAACATACAGAGTTAACTTGCAAAACTTCAAAAAAATAAGTTGGAATCAAAGTGCTTTATGATTGTGTTATCTCTCAGTTTCAATCCAGCAAGCAGACACAATGTCTGGAGTTAGAAGTTTTTCTATTGTCTTGAAGGTAATTTTAATTACAAGATTTAAAATGTAAAGTGTTTTATTCCTTCTTAGCAGCTGCACATCTGACAGACATGTACTTCTCACACAGAGATGATAAAATTCTGTTGGTATATGTTAGCCTGGGAACTGAAGGCAGGTGACAAAAGTGAAGGTATCCAAGCTGACTAAGCAGTAATGTTTGATAGTAATTTAAGAACCGTCTCAGAGACAAACATTGCATTTTGTATCTTGCCATGGACCTAGAAACATCCATTCAGCACTTCTGCATCTGCCTTGCTAATAGTAAGTAAGTCTAGGGTACAGTAAATTCACTTCGATATAGATAGGAATATAATAAAGATTAGTTTAGATGTTTTCTGTATTTATTTGAGACTGTCCTGCCATGTTGTTTTAAAATATTTCCTGTGATTCCAAACTCTGCAGTTACTGTGTTCCTTGAGTATTGTCTTTTTCTTTTATTATTTAGTATTAAATATATTTAAACCTATCTTTGTGGCTGATATTTGAGAGACATATTTAAGCTCTGAGAGTATTTGCATATGCATTTGTTGACACTGTACAGGCCACTCCTAAATAGCATTGGTTTTGGTCACACTTACCATTTGGATAATAGTGACATTACACACTAGGATTGGTCACCCTTTGTAATGGCAGTGATAACTACCTTATAGTCTGGACAGAAGGGAACATAGCTAGCAAACCTGTGCCAGCCTTCCACTGGAGTGTCTGTGTGTTTATATATACATCAAATCTCAAAGTGTGTGTCTGTCAGATACTTGGGCAGGGACAAAAAGCACTGGTTGGACAGAGAGGATACTGGAGGGTTTGGCTTGTCCACTCGGCTAAGATTTTAACCCTATAGCTGTGCCAGTGGGGAGTCTTATTGAGGATCCGGAGAAAGAGGCAGAAACCAGTCACAGACTGACAGTGATCTCTGAGTGCTCTTAAGGGAAATTGTGCTTTACTGTGTGTGTACGTCTCATCCTTCCAATGTGTATGTTCCCACTGATGCTAGTGGTGAGGCTTGAGGCTCCTTGATTACTGGGCCAAGGCAGGGGCATCACATATTAATTATTTACCAGTGGTGGGATATCCACATCACATATTAATTGGCTAGCAGTGGGTTAGCCACATCACCAATTAATTGGCTTGTAGTGGTGTGGACATTGAATTCCTGTAGCTTGTGTACAGTGGTCACTGAAGGTGTTTGTACTCTCAATCAGCCACAGAGTGGACATTCAGAGTTCATATCACAATTGTTTCTTTTTTTGTGTTAGCTTAGTTAGTCAGGGAGAGCAGGCATGCATGTCAGCAGAGGAGTATGGCAAGCAGACAAGGAGATATTTGTCTGAGATGGCCAGGTTAAAGGACTTGTGCATCCCAGCCTGACTAAAGCAGACTTGATTGCAGCTTTAGTCACAGCTGCATCGCAGAATGGCAACCAGGAGGACAATCAGACTGGCTTTGGAGATGTACAACTGTCAGAAAATGGACAGCTCAACCTTTCCACAGAGGACTTGAAAATCCATCTGGAGTTAAAGAAACTTGATCTAGAGACCAACCATTTGGAAACAGAGGCAACAGAGAGACTGAGAAATCTTAAGGCTGAAGAAAATGAGAAAATAAAATGTCTTGAGGCTGAGGAAAATGTGCAATGCCTGGGAGCTAAGGAGAATGGGCAGCAGAGGCAGCATGAAAACAAGATGCTGACTCTTTGCCAGAGTCATGGGGGTAATGGGAAAGGGAGTAACCAAACCCCAGAAGCAACAAAGGTCAGTAAATTTCTGCCACAATTTAAGGAGGGGGGTAATTTTAATAGTTTCATTCATATGTTTGAGAGGGTATGTAAACAGTCTTATGTTGACCAAGGGCTCTGGGTACGGTTCTCCATGGTAAAGCTATAACTGTAATTTCTAAACTGTCTGATACTGATTGTTTAAATTATAATGTTGTAAAGAACTGCTTACTAGAATGTTTTAAGTTAACACCTGAAGCTTATAAGAAAAAATTTCATGAGCATAGACGCAAGGCAGATGAAAATGTGTGTGTGAATATGTTGCTGAACTAAGCACTTATTTTCATAGGTGGGTGAGTAGATGTCAGGTCACCACTTTGAAGGGCTGGCAGACCTTTTGGTGAGGGAAAAAGTCCTTAGCATGTTGCCTGAGGACATGAGAATCTGGTTACCTGATAGACTTTGCACTACAGCAAATGAGTTGGAGAAGAATGAAGACCTATACCTAGAAAGCAGGGATCACACCATAGGAAAGGGACACCCGGTGCTGTTCATGGGTCTAAGAGAACCCATGGTGAGCAGCCCAGACTATCCCAACAGAGTCGGCCAGTAGCAGGGGAAGCCACTAGTCCAGGTACACATCCAGGACCAAGGGTTAAATGTTTTAAATGCAACCAGTTGGATGATGTAGCATATAAATGTCCACAGAGGCAAGGTGAGGAACAAAAGGTGGGAGAGCCAGTAATTTGGAATGACAAAATCCCAACATTAGGTTGTCTCAAGACAACAAGGGTATCAAACTACCACAACAGGTTATATCCTATCTTAGCGGATGGGAAAATGGCCATGGCTAAGAGAGACACAGCCTCTAACCTAACCATTGTGAAGCCTGCAATGGTTACAGAGGAGCACTACTTGCTTGAGCAGTTTACTCCAGTCAGAGCTTAAGGAGGGACCCCATTCCAAATACTTTTGGCTAGGGTTCACCTTCATTGAGAGGGTGGAAAAGTAAGCCAACAAGTAGGTGTGTTTGAGGATATCCCTTTAGATGTCCTGATAGGGAATGATTTTGATAATGCATTACCATGTGTTCATGCAGTTACATGCAGTCAGGCTTGGAGACAAGCATGTGGGTCTGGTAGCCTGGGGGAGACCCAGACTTGCAGTCAGGACTGGTGAGGTGGTTACTTCAGGGAGTGAGCTACCCAGTAGCAATGAGATTGAAGGTGAGCTACAGCTGCTTGTAGGTACTGATGCTCCCTTAGACAGAGTGACTGCAAGGGCAGAGGTGAGTAGTAATAGTAACCAGGCTGACAGCGAGACACTGCTGTCAGAGGATGCCAGACTTTCTGTGGAAGGGGAGCTGGGAAGGGTTACTAAGAAAGAGTTGACAGGCTCAGCTCTCAGACCCTACATTACAAGGCTTGAGGGAGGTAGCTAGTGAGGCACCTGATTCTCAAGGGAAGGGGGAATCTGTATACTGGGACAAAGGGTTATTGTATAGAGAGTGGACCCCTGAGGGACGGCTAGAAGGTGAGGGAGTACAGCAGTTAGTAGTGCCCAGAGCTTACCATTTGGCACTTTTAGCTGTAGCCCATGATATACATTTTGCAGATCATATGGGCATAAAATGTACAAAGAGATGTATTATTCAGAAATTCTATTGGCCTGGGATTTCCAGAGATGTAACAGGGTACTGCAATACCTGTGAGCAGTGCCAAAAGGTAGGCAAGGCAGGAGATAAGGTGAAAGCTCCTTTAATGCCTTTGCCTGTGATTGAGGAGCCATCTCAGAGGGTAGCTATGGATATTTTTGGGCCTCTGAATACCCCAAGTTCCACAGGGAAAAAGTATATCCTACTGGTAGTAGATTGTGCTACCAGATATCCTGAGTCAGTGGCTCTGTCCTCTGTTGAGGCAGAAAAGGTGGCAAATGCTTTGTTAAAGATTTTCAGCAGGGTAGGTTTCCCAAAAGAAATACCGACTGACAGACTGACAGAGATGCCAATTTCATGTCAGACCTGCTGGCTTGTCTGTGGAAGTACTGTGGGGTGAAGCTCCTAAAGACCACCCCCTACCATCCCCAGACTCATAGTCTTGTTAAGAGGTTTAACTCTACACTCAAGATGATGCTATGGGCATTTGCAGATTAATTTAAGAGGGACTGGGACTAATATTTGCCTCATATGCTGTTTGATTACATAGAGGTGCCCCAGGAATCCAGAAGTTTTCACCCTTTGAGTTGCTGTATGGGCATAGGGTGAGGGGACCTCTAGATTTGATTTGAGATGAGTGGGAGGATGATTGTAAATCCCACAAGGAGTCTGTTGTGGCATATGTTCTAAACCTTGGGACAAGGCTCAGGGAACTCATGGGCTTAGCCCAAGAGAACCTGGCAGAAGACTAACAGCAGAAAAAGGTCTGGTATGACAGGAATGCTCAAGCTAGAGAGTATGCTCTAGGACAGCAGGTAATGGCTCTCATTCCTGTTAGACACAAAAAGCTGCAGGCAGCTTGGGAGGGACCCTACAAGGTGGTAAGGGAGGTCAGTGGTGTTAACTATATGCTAGAACTACTAGGCAGGAGCCAGGGGCACAAATTGTACCATGTTAACATGATGAAACCTTACCTAGATAGGGAGACCCTTGTGCTGAGTGTTTGCAGTGGATTGCAGGAAGAGTCTGAGGGGGATCCGGTGAATGATCTCCACAAGGAGTTCAGACTGACACTTCAGTGGAAGGGGTAGCAATGTTCCAGCAGCTATCCCCTACCCAGAAATCTGAGCAGTGTTACAAGAGTTCAGGGACTTGTTCACTGGGAAACCAGAGTGCACCCATCTGGTGCAGCACCATGAGGATAGTGAACACCAAAGGCCTATTAAGCAGGCACATTATAGGGTGCCTGAGAGAGTCAAACAGACTCTAAGGGAGGAGATACAGGAAATGTTGGAACTAGGGGTAATTTAGGAGTTCAGCAGTCCCTGCGCCTCCCCAGTGTTGTTGGTACTAAAGAAGGATGGCAGAACCAGGTTCTGTGTGGATTACAGGAAATTAAATAGTCACACAGAGTCAGATGTTTACCCGTGCCTAGGGCAGATGAAGCCCTGGAGCAGCTGAATGAGGCTAAGTATCTTACCACTATTGATCTTACCAAGGGGTACTGCCAGGTGTCCTTGACTCCCATTGCTAGAGAGAGGTCAACCTTTGTGACTCCTTTTGGCTTATATGTGTTCATAAAGATGCCCTTTGGGATGAAAAATGCTCCAGTGACTTTCCAGGGGCTGGTAGATCATATCTTAGCAGGAGCATGAGATTTTGCCCTTGCTTACCTAGATGATATTGCCATCTACAGCCATGCCTAGCAGGAACACCTTCAGCATGTCAGGGAGGTGCTGGGTAGACTACAGATGACAAGGTCACCCTTTAAGCCCAGCAAATGTCAGGTGGGTATGGCAGAGGTCTCCTACCTTGGACATAGAGTGGGGAGTGGTAAGATCAGGCCAGAACCTGCCAAAGTGGAAGCCATTCAGGCATGGCCTGCCCCTGTCAAAAAAAGCAGGCAACGGCATATTTAGGGACAGCAGGGTACTACAAAGACAACCACAAGGCATTCTATAACTATGTCAAGAATCTAAATGGCAATGCTCAGATCTGCTCTGAGCTACAACAGAATGGCATTAAATATACTGATCCCAAGGATATTGCCAATATCCTGGCAGATCGATTCAGTGCCAACTTCACCCACACTCACCCCCTAAACGGCCCATCTCAATACCAGAAGATTGCCAAATTCCAGTAATAATGGCCACACAGGTAAAAAATGCACAGGTAGAATACAGCATCCATGGGACCAGATGACATCCCGGTCTGCGTACTACATGAACTACAAAATGAACTGGCACCTCACCTAAGTGTCATGTTTAATCATACCCCCACCTCAGGCTTCATGCCCACTGAGTGGCGCACAGCTACAGTTATCCCATCCTACAAGGGGGATCCACCTTGGATCCTGGGAACTACCGCCCCATCAGTCTGATGAGCCTGATCTGCAAGGCCATGGAACGTATTATCATGGAACTTATAAACAATGATACTGGCAACCTTAAAACACTGGACCCCATCCAGTTTGGGTTCATGAATGGCTGATCTTGTCTCCTGAACTTGATTGACTTCTTCAAATTAGTCTCCAGAGCCATGGATGAGGGTAAGGCAGTCCACACAGCCTATCTGGACCTCGCCAAGGCCTTTGACACCATCCCCCACTCTGGAATCATAGATAAACTTACTAAGCTGGGCATTAATCTCTGCATCACTCAATGGGTTGACAACTGGCTTACTGACAGAACCCACACTGTAAAAGTAGCTGACTCCAAATCCAGCTCCAGACAAGTAACAAGTGGAGTACCTCAGGGTTCAGTCCTGGGACTGCTCTTGTTTGGCATCTACATCTCTGAAGTACAGGCCAACACTAAAGGACTCTGGCTAACAAAGTTCCCAGATGACTGCAAACTGGGAGCCATTATTGAATCCCCAAATGATGTGGATACTCTACAAAAGGGCCTTACAGAAACAGATGCTTAGTGCCAGAGCCATGGGCTCAAGCTCAATGCCAAGAAATGTATAGTTATCCCCTTTAGGAAAAAACATGTACCCATGAACTACCACATAGGTGGCAGTACACTAAACACCAAAAGTGTGATAAGAGACTTAGGGACACAGGTGGACAGTGGTCTCACCTTTAATAACCACATCGCCACAACAGTCAGGAAATCCTTCTATGTGGCACACCTCATCACTAAGGGCTTTTCATCCAGAAAAAAGGAGGTCATTGTCCAACTGTACTCATCCCTCATTAGACCCATTACAGAATATAATGCCCTATTTACTATGTACCTCTCAAGACATCTGTAACAACTGGAAAGGCTGCAGAAATACCTCACTAAAAGAATCACAGACCTAAACCAGATGCTCTACGCTGACCAGCTTAAAAAACTCGAGCTATACTCTGTCACATATCGTCTACTCAGAGGCGATCTCTGTTTAACATACAAGGCCATGTCAAACCCAGAGCTGTTGGACATGCTACACTTAAAAAAATCACAATCCCTCAGAGCCACACACTTCAGGGATCTAAACTTTGTCATCACAATAAACAAAACATGTTGGAGGGATAGGTTCCTGACCCAGAGACTCCCCATACTCCAGAATAGACTGCCCATACATGTCAAGCAGAGTCCCTCCTTGGCCCTTTTCAAAAGGAACCTTGACGATTGGATGGGAGAAAGGAAATTCACCGCAGGGATCACATCCATCGCCCTGCTAGACAGGGGTCCAGGGAAGTAAATAGCGTGGATAGAAATAGCCAGGGAATTGTTATGGCTAGGCTTGTATAGGCCCTAGGGCTGATAGCCTAGTACCAACCTATGAACCTATGAACCTACAGAAAGTTTGTCCCCAGTTATGGTACCATAGCTGCTCCCTTCACAGACCTGACAAGGAAGAACAGGTCAGATAAGGTAGTGTGGACCCAGCATGTGAGCAGGTATTCTAGAGGCTTAAACGAGCTTTGGGAGGACCCCTTTTGTTAGCCAGTCCAGATTACAGCAAAACATTTGTTGCGCAGGTGGATGCTTCAAACCATGGGGTGGGGGCTCTACTTAGCCAGGTTTCCTCAGAGAGAGAGGAGCACCCAGTTGTTTATCTCTGTCATAGGCTCCAACCCAAGGAGGAATGTCATGCAACTGTAGAAAATGAATGCCTAGCCATAGTGTGGGCACTGCAGAAACTTCAGCCTTATCTATATGGAAGGAAATTCACTGAAGTTGCAGACCACAATCCCTTAACATGGCTACATTGAGCCAGTTAGCAAAATGCCAAGTTACTAAGGTGGAGCCTAGGATTGATAGCATATGATATGACAGTGCAGCACTGCAGTGGGTTTAGCAATGCTAATGCAGATGGGCTCTCAAGAGAGGGAATGGGGTAAGGAATTCCCATATAGGCTCAACCTTCTCAAGCAACGTTTTTCAATGGTCACTTGAAAAACTAGCTTGAGTTTTCAGGGGGGAGGGGGAATTGTGACACTGCCAGCCCAGCTATCTGGAATTTTGTAAATAATTATATGTCATTTGTGAATATTAATATGAATTATATGCTTGTCTTACAAATGTAAGAGAAAGTACAGTTGTGTACACTTACCATAAATGTAGATGCTCAAGTGTATTCACTGTTGCAGTCATCACATTTGGGTTATCTGCCTGCAGGTAGCCCTCAGTCAACCTGAATACCAGAGTCTTGGGATTTCTGCATCGGATGCTGTCGCTTCTTCCATTACGTCAGGTTCTCAGGGGTATAAAACATGCAGCCGACGCCATCACATCAGTTTTTCTTACCCCAGATGTCAGGAGCCTCCACAATAAGAAGCAATTACATGGTGTGGAATACCCCCAGTAGAAAGTAAATGCCAATGTTATAAGATATGGCCGTAGAAGTATAGAGAAATCAGGGGGCTGAAGGGAGGGTAAGCAGGACTGCAACAGTGAATGCACTCGAACATCTACATTTATGGTAAGAGTACACAGCTGTGCTATGTTCTTCATGTTTCACTGTTGCAATCAACACATTTGGGTTGATTCCCAAAGCTGAGGATGGGTGGAGGCAGTCAAGAAGCATTAGGGCTGGCAAGCAGGCCCTGTCAGACTGCTGTGGCAAATCCAGCTCTGGATTTAGAAAAGATAGGTAAGTGATAATGCTTGGTGAAGGTGTGTACAGAGCTCCAGGTTGCAGCTTCCAGGATATCCCTGGTAGGGACTCCTCTGAGAAATGCTGTAGAGGTTGATGTAGCCCTAGTGGAATGTGTTCTGATCTAATGTGGGGTAGGTTTCCCATGGTGTTTGTAGCAGAAATGGATGCAGTGTGCTATTCATTTAGAAATGGTTTGATTTGAAATGGCCTTAGCCTCTGCCCCTGCAGCAAAGCTGACTAGCAGCTAGTCAGATTTTCTGAAAGGTTTAGTCCTATCCAGATAGAACCTAAGCTGCCTGTGCACATCCAGAGAGTGCAGGATCCTTTCCCCTTTATTTTGAGGATTAGAGAAAAAGGTTGGCAAATGAATGGATTGGTTTAATGCCACACTAGATACCACCTTGGGCATAAACGATGGGTTAGTCCTGAGGGAAACCCTGTCCGCATGGAAGATAATGAAGGGTTCCCACGGCCATAATGGCCTGCAATTCAGACACTCTTCTTGCTGAAGTGATGGCTGGAAGTAAAGCTGTTTTCCAGAGATGAATTTTAACTCTGTTGAAGCAGCAGGTTCAAAGGGTCGAAGCGTGAGTTTTTCCAATACAAAGTTAAGGTCCCGGGCTGGAGTGGGAGCTCTCCTGGGAGGGTCTTAAATTTTTGGCTCCTCTCAGGAACTGTTTGACCAGAGGATGAGAGAAGAGGGGTGACTCAGTATTATAATGAGCTGAGATGGCAGAGGCATGAATCTTAATTGAAGAGAAGGATAGGCCTTTGTGGAGCATTTCTGCATCTCTTAATCTAGCATGTGAGGTAAGCTGGGCACAGTTGTGTCCATTCCTTGAGACTGGCTCCAAGAACAGTATCTTTTCCACTTTTCTGAATAGGATTTTCTAGTACTAGGCCTCTTTGCCTCAAGGATGACATCCAGCACCTGTTTACTGAGGGTTGCTGGTGATGAGTTCAGGGGATGAGCTAGGCTACTAGGTTCAGGGTTTGTAGCTGAGGATGCAAAATCTGGCCCTCCTGCTGGGACAGTAGGGAGGGGGTCTGAGGCAGGTGCCATGGTGGCAGTACTGTCAGACTGCGCAAAAGTGGGTACCAGTGCTGGCGTAGCCAGTCTGGTGCAATCAGGATTGTCCCTGGCTTGTCCTGTTTGATCTTTAGTAGAACCTTCGAGAGGAGGGGCAGAGGGGGAAAGGCATAGAATGAGAGGTTTTCCCATGTAAATGACAGAGCATCCACTTTCCATGCTTGGCTGTGAGGAGTTCTGGTGCAATATTTGCTCAACTGATAGTTCTGAGGGGAAGCAAAGAGGTCCACCTCTGGTGCCCCCCACCTGTGGATCAGAAGCTTGAATGATTTGGGTTCCAGTTTCCACTTGTGTGGGTCCATTAGATTTCTGCTTAAGTCATCTGCCAGTAAATTTAATTTGCCTGGCAGGAATTGAGCTTGCAGGTGCACTTGATTGCTCAAGGCTGTGTTCCACAGAGCCATGGCTAACCTGCAGAGTGGGTAGGAATGGGTTCCCCCCGTTTTGTTTTATTTACCACATGTGTGTGTGTGTCTATCAATAGTTGCCCTTGCCTGAAGAATAAGAAGGGGTTTGAAGAGGCATTCTTCTGTACTAACATTTCTTTTTTCTTGATATGCAGATGCATTTGCTTTTGGGCTTCATTTGCCTTTGATATGATGTTATTGTCCTGACTGCATGCCCCTCTGATGCATCTGGTGTTAGGGTGTTAGGGTTTGGGTGGGGAGGGCAGGGAGGAGTTGTTGTGTTTGTTGTGGTGGCCCCAGGAAACCTGCCCTGCTCTGCTGGAAACTGAAGGAATGGGAATCATCAGGCCCTGAGAAGAATGGGAGATGCTCAGAGACTTTTACTTTTTAAGTACCATTGAAGTTTTCTCATATGCATATGGAATTAGTAGAATGCAAGAGGCCATGAACCCTAGGGCTTGCAGTATTGTTCTTGTAGATAGCTGGGTTTTGGTGGCCAGTAGATTGATGTAGTTTGTCAAATAAATTTGTTTTTCTGGAGTGAGGAATGCCATCTGGGAAGTTGTGTTCAAGCTTGCTCCCAGGAATACAATCTGTTGGCTGGGTACCTTGTGTGATTTCTTTTCATTGATGGTGTACCCCAGTGAAGTTAGAAGTCCCTTTACAAATGTCAGGTGCTGGAGTAGCAATTCCTGACTGTCCGCCTGAATCAGGCAATCATCCAAGTATGGGTAAATATGAATTTTTTTCTGCCTGCAATATGCAATGGCTGGAGCTAGGCATTTTGTGAATACCCTGGGCACAATAGATAAGCCAAAGGGAAGTGCAGAGAACTGATAGTGCATAGAGCCTGCTCTGGAACGTAGATATTTCCTGCAAGATTCCCTTATGGGGATGTGCAGATAAGCTTCTTTTAAGTCTAGAGTGGCTAGCCAGGAGTCCTTGGCTAGCATAGGAAGCAGCTGTTGGATTTTGAACCTTGGAGCCACTAGGAAGGTGTTGAGAATAGACAGATCCAGGACAGGGCGCCAAGAGTTTTCTTTTCTGGGTACCAGAAACAGTCTGGAGTAAAAACCTTGTCCTCTTTGCTCTGCTGGGACAGGTTGAATAGCCTTGATACTGAGAAGAACAAGTACTTGCTTTTGGGCTTCTGCCCACTTGTTTGGGGGGAGGTTTGGCCATCCGCTTGGGGTTGGCAGTGAGTGGAAATAGAATCTGTATCCTTGGGATACAATGTTCGAGACCCATCTGTCCTAGGTGGTGTACTCCCAGTTATTTGCATGCAGGGCAAGTTTTCCTCCTAAGGGTGCAAGTACTTGGGCAAGGCTTGGAAGAATTAAGGATAAGTCATTGTGAGATTTTACCATAGGATGGTGGCTTACTGCTTTAGTAAACTGTCCCTGTTTTAGATGTGGGAGCACTCATAGGTTCATAGGTTCATAGGTTCATACTAGGCTATCTGCCCTAGGGCATTTATAAGCCTAGCCAGAGTGTGTTTGGCTTTCGCCACCCATTTTACATGAATGTTGGTATGCCCTTTTTCGAAGTTAGTATACTGTGCCTCTGTCTAACAGTGACACAGAAGTGATACCCAGGGTAAACCTGCAATCTCCTATCCACTCACTAAGATTCCTCTTGAAGAGAGTCAATGAGGGACTCTGCCTAACCTGGACTAGGATTTTATTCCAGAGTGAAGGGAGCCTCTGGGTTAGGAATCTGTCCCTCCAGCATGTCCTATTTATTTCAGTGCTGAGGTTCAAGTCTCTTGAGCACGTAGCTCGATGGGATTTGGATTTTCTGAGGTGCAGCATGTCCATTAATTCCGGGTTGGACATGGCTTTATACGTCAGGCACAGATCGCCTCTGAGTAGGCGGTATGCCATTGAGTAGAGCTGGAGGTTCTTTAACTGGGCAGCATATGGCATCTGTTTGAGCCCTTTGATCCTCTTGGTGAGGTATTTTTGGGGTCTTTCCAGTTGCTGCAGGTGTCTGGTAAGGTGCATCCAAACAGGGGCATTGTACTCAATTATGGGCCTGATGGGGGATGAGTAAAGAGGCACGATAACCTCCCCTGATCTAGATGTGAATCCCTTCATGATTAGGTGGGCTATATAAAATGTTTTTCTAACCACTTTGGCCACGTGGTTTTCAAATGAGAGATTGCTATCAACTTGGGTCCCCAGGTCCCTAATTACTTCTTCTGCACTTAATGGATTACCACCTATGTGGTAATTTGTGGGCACTTTGTTTTTGCCAAAGGGGATGACTATACACTTTTTGGCGTTTAGCTTGATGCCATGGCTTTGGCACCAGTTGTCTGTTTCTATGAGGCCCTTTTGTAGGATGCTTGTGTCAGCTGGAGAGTCGATTATGGCGCCTAGTTTGCAGTCATCTGCGAACTTGGTCAGCCACAGTCCTTCCATGTTGGCCTGTACCTCCGAGAAATATATACCGAACAAGAGAGGTCCCAGGACTGAGCCTTGTGGGAAACCACTTGTAACTGGTTTGGAGCCTGACATGGCTCCAGCAATTCTAACCATGTGGGTTCTGTCCTTGAGCCAGTTTGCAACCCATCTAGTGACATAGGGGTTTATATTTAAGCTGGTGAGCTTATCTATAATGCCCGAGTGGGGTATTGTATCGAAGGCTTTTGCGAGGTCCAGGTAGGCTGTGTGGACCACCTTCCCCTCGTCAATGGCCTTGGTGACTGTTTCAAAGAAATCGACCAGGTTTAAGAGGCAGGATCTGCCCTTAACAAAGCTGAACTGGGTAGGATCCAGTGTCTGTAGGTACCCAATATCTTTATTTATCAGGTCCATGATGATCCTTTCCATAGCTTTGCAGACCAAGCTAGTCAGGCTTATGGGGCGATAGTTTCCAGGAGCCATTGAGGCACCACCTTTGTGGAGAGGGACCACAGTTGCTGTACGCCACTCTTTGGGTAGATATCCTGTAGTAAGGCTGAGATTGAACAGTAGTTTTATGTTTGGGTTTAGCTCTTCTTGGAGTTCATGTAGGATGCAGCCCGGGACACCGTCTGGTCCCATTGATGCTGTGTTTTTTGCTTTGGAGAGGGTGGCTCTTGCCTGAGCATCTGAGATGTCAGGGGGGCAGTACTCTGCTGGGATAGATATTTTCCCTTTTGGTGGGGAGGGGGGGGAGTTTGCGCTGAACCTGTCAGCTAGGATGTTGGCAATGTCTGTGGGTTTGGTGTATTTTTTGCCATTTTGGACCAATTCTGAGCATATCTTGGAATTCCCACCCAGGTTCCTAACATAACTAAAGAAAGCCTTGTGATTATCCTTAGTGTCCTGTGCAATTTTTCTCTCGAAGTTAGCCTTAGATGATTTTATGAATGCCCGTAGTTTTTTGCTAATACTGATCAGAGATGCCTTCTCTTTTTGGGATTTTGCTCTATCATGTAGTAGCTTCCTCCTTCTATTGTATAGTTTGTTTATGGCTGGGGTCCACCAGACAGGATGCCTGCCTTTGGAGGATTGGGTCTTGGTTTTATTTGGGATTGCATGATCCATGCATTCCTGAAGGTGTTCATAGAATGCGTTTATAAAGGATTCTGCGGTCTGGGCAGTATTTTCCACAAGCCCGGGGGCTTTGAAGGATTCCACCTTGGTTTTGAGGAGTGTGAAATTTGCTTTAGAGAAGTTTTTCACTGTGGTTTTCTGGGCAGGGGGTGGGGTCGGGATGTGAATATCCAGTGAGATTAGTTTATGGTCTGATCTTACCAGTGAGGGATACACTTCTGGTCTGGAGCATAGAGCCCCCAAGATGGTCCAGTATGTTTTCCCCTCTTGTGGGAGTGGTAACAAGTTGTTCCATAGCATTTGAGTTTATAAATTCTAGGAACCTTTGGGCTAGGGTGGTGGAGCTAGAGTAATGCTCCCAGTCTATGTTTGGGTAGTAGAAGTCACCCAATATAATGGTGTTTGGAGAGACCTTCATATTTTCCAGTGTTCTCAGGAAGGCCGAGTGGGGTTCCTGGGTTTGGGAGGGTGGTCTGTAGCAGGCTATAAACTGGAAGGCAGTTTTACCCACTGTTACTTGCACATGGATAGTCTCTGGTGCTTCGTGCTCTCCCACCAACCTGGAGGTGTGGGTATCTTTGACGAATATTGATACTCCCCCTCCTTTTTAGGTTCAGTCCAAGTTTTGGGGCCGAAAAGCATGGTATGAGGTATAACCTGGTAGTGCTGAGGTGCTCTCGGGAGCCTTGAACCAGGTTTATGTTACTGCACAGATATCGATGTTCTCCATGCTAAGGAGAGTTTCAAGTGCTTGCATCTTGAGGTTTAGACTTCTGGCATTGAGTAGCATTACTCTTAGTTTCTTATCCCTTGTGATACCTATGGAGGTGGGTTTGTCTTTTGACCCTTGCCTAAAAAAGGCACTATGGGGGTGGCAAGAGCCTTTGCCAATATCCGAAAGCCCAGGGGTGACAGGTGCAAGCCGTACCTAGCGAAGCATTGTGGCTTGTCGAGCATGTCATCCCAGGCTGAGAGGCGTTGGATCCCCTTTGAATGACACCAATACTTAAGCCAATTGTTGAAATTGATCATCTTGTCTTCATATTGTGGCATCATTCTTGGTGAGGGTAAGATGCTACTCAAGGTCAGGGTCATACCGGCCTGGGCTACATGCTCAGAGAGCTCCTCTGTGTCTCTTTTCATGTAGTCAAGGAAGGTACATCTCAGGTCATTCACACTAGCATGGACAATGACTGAGTCATATTTGTACTTGCCTTGGAGTGACCTGAGTGCTTGTGTTATGTGGTGGATCCTAGTGCCCGACAGGCAGCTCACCGTGACCTTCTCCTTGTTCAGCCTGGTGAGTGGGACGTCAGTTTGCCTGACGATAGAGCAACCTATTACAAGTGTATCAGGTGTGTTGTTTAGCCTTAAGGGCAGTGACTGTTCGGCACACTGGCTTTGTGAGCTATGTGTTGCACGTGTTTTGTTTTGGGGTAGCAGTTGCTTGGGTGTCTGCTTTGGAGGTCTCTTCTGCTTAGGCATATTTTTATTTAGAGCCTCCAAGTATGTTTTTGTGTGTTTATGTGTTTGGTTTGCTGTCGTGGTAGGTCTATGTGAGACTGGAATTGTAGTGAGTGTGGTTTCCTTCTCCTCCTGACTGGTTACACCAGTACTGAGTTGAGAGAGCTTAGCCTCCAGTTTGGCTATATGGTTGCATCTCTCACATGTGTTGGAATTTGTTGGGAGGAGGAGAGGGTTGTCTGTGTACATGAGGCAGTTGTAACATTGCCTCAAGATTCCCAGATCCACCAGCTGGACCAGAGAGGAGATTGACAACTGACCTTTGGACATGCTAGAATAGTATTGGGAATTCCTTTATAATTGAAAAAAAGGGCCAAGGTCCTCAAGGTGAGTTTGTGAGGGTGTAGTGCTTTTAATTTTTTAGTGCTGACATATATAATTGCTTTAGTGAGCAAGTGCCAGGCTTTAGAGTAGGAATAGGGTGTTTATTATGAGAACTAGATCAGTTCTAAGGAAAAAAGTGAAGAGAAGACTTTGTGGAGCCGAGAATGGTTTAAACCCTCCATTGCTTAGATCTGTGCATATCCTGAGACTGTACTCTTGGTGGTCTGCTGCCCCTGGGTTTGGCCTGAGAAGGTCTGGGAGGGACTGGAAATGACCAGTTTTTAGAAGGCCAATGCCTACTGAGTCTAGGTGGCTGTACCTGTAGGAAATCTTTAACAGTTTGCATAGATTTAGCTTTTTCCTCCATCTTTTTGAGGACTTCTTCTTCTGCTTTATTGCCAAGGAGGCATTCTTGGTTTAATGGTGCATCTAGTAATTTTACTTTGATATGGTCTGCCAAGATTTGTTCTTTAAGCCTAGCATGTCTTCTAAGAACAGACCCAGTGACAGCAGACCTGCAAGATGCTTCTAAGGCATCAAAACCACATTGCAAAGTATGTTTTCCAACTTGGTTAGCAGAATGCATTAATTCTTGTAAATCTTTATGTTCTGCACAATCAGGAATCAACATCATTTTCTGTTTAATTAGCTCCATAATATGTTGTTGATACTTTAACATATGAAACTGGCAATTTAAAGCCCTGATGGCAAGAGTAGCAGAGGTGTATACCTTCTTACCCCATCTGTCTAAAGCCCTAGAGTCCCTGCCTGAAGGGGTAGGGTTTTTGGCTGTTGTAGCCTTAATTCCTTTAACATATGAAACTGGCAATTTAAAGCCATGATGGCAAGAGTAGCAGAGGTGTATACCTTCTTACCCCATCTGTCTAAAGCCCTAGAGATCCTGCCTGAAGGGGTAGGGTTTTTGGCTGTTGTAGCCTTAATGCCTTTAGGACCCTGGGAAATGGTCTCTGGATCCGCAGTAGGATTCTTAAAGAGGAATGTGTGGGAGTCAGGTTCTCTGTAGTACCTGTCAGGTTTCCTGGGAGCTGGAGGCAAAGTATCAGGAGTAAGGCTGGATTCCAAGAAGTCATCATCTACAATTTCCAGAACAGGAGGGATAGCTAGAGGCCTGTGCTTAGGCAAGTTTAAAAATTCCCTGAGTCTCTTTTTGGACTGTGGGTAGTCCTGGCACTCCCAGCGGAAATGGTCTCTAAAGGGTATGCAGGGTTCACCAAAAGAAAAATCTTCTGGTGGGGAAGCAGAGGGAATGGAATCCTCTGGATCAGAATCCTCATAGGTAGATAAGTGTATGTCCTGGTAATCAGAAGGATCAGAGTCAACAGACTCATGATCTGAAGAATCAGAAGGAAAATCAGTTCTAGGTCTTTTTGAGGGGGAAGGCTGGCTTCCCCTAATTAAAGTAATAAGATTTTCAGCCATTCTAAGCATTTGTTTCTGAGGCATGTGGGCCTGAGAATGCACTTTGGTCATTGGTTTCCTAGGTGTAGTGCAAACTCTGGGCCTGAGAAATTCGGTATTTTTGGTGTGAAATTAAGTCGTCAGTTTAATATGAAAATAGGAAGGCCTGAATACACCCTTAGAAGCCGGTGCCTGCACAGCAGCTCTGGACCCATTCAAGGTAGACACATCCGCTGGTTCCATAGTCGAAGAAACATCTCACAGTATATGAATGGGTCCCAGTAGAGGCCTGTGAATCAGTAGGAGCGGGTATCAAGGGCTGCAAAAGCACCTCACTGAGTACCGGTGGACTGGCGACTAGCTTAACTGAAGCATTGTCGGCAGTTTTGGACCTATGCTGTCTGTCTCTGTCTTTATCCTTATGTTTTTTCGGAAGATTGGTAGTCGGATGGCTTACTGACGCCATTTTGGAATACAGAGAATGAGAGTGAAAGAATTTAGCGCAAAAATAGCTCGACGGCAAATAGTTCGGGCATTGAACAAGGCGCAAAACTGATAGTGAGTAACGTCATGGTCTAGGCCTAAACAGGTGATGCAGTAAGAATGAAAATCTCTGTGAGGTATTTATTTTCCACAGGCAAGACAATTATTAACTTTTTCTGACATCAGTTAGAGCAAGAAAAAAGAATCCCCAACGAGTACTTATCTTTTAGAAGACTTCAGATCTGAAACTTAAAAAACGAAAATTTCAGGAGGCAGCCGACCGGCACTTGCGAACTGCTTCTGCTTCAGACACTGCACAACAAGAAAAGCCGATGTAATGGCATCAGCTGCATGTTTTATACCCCCAACGACTTGACGTCATGGAAGAAGCAACAGCATCCGATGCAGAAATCCCAAGACTCTGGGATTCAGGCTGACTGAGGGCTACCTGCAGGCAGATAACTCAAATGTGATGACTGCAACAGTGAAACACGAAGAGCATCTTTATGTTATGTACTGATCTTCAAGAATGTAACCACAGTTTACCCTACTGGAAAAGAACAGAAATGTATATAAACTATATACCTGTGCAAATGTATGTTTTAATAGTTGAATCTGGAACATACAGAGTTAACTTGCAAAACTTCAAGAAAATAAGTGAGAATCAAAATGCTTTACAATTGTGTTATCTCTCAGTTTCAATGCAGCAAGAAGACACAATGTCTAGAGTTAGAAGTTTTTCTGTTGTCATGAAAGTAATTTTAATGATTAGGTTTAAAATGTAAAGTGTTTTATTGTTTCCTAGAAGCTGCTCATCTGAGAGATATGTACTTTTCACACAGAGATGATAAAATTCTATTGGTATCTGTTAGCCTGGGAACTGAAGGCAGGTGACAAAAAGTGATATCATCAAAGCTGACCCAGCAGTAATGTCTGATAGTAATTTAAGAACTCTCTCAGAGACAGAGATTGCATTTTGTATCTTGCTTGGACCTAGAAACATCCATTCAGCACTTCTGCATCTGCCTTGCTAATAGTAAGTAAGTCTAGGGTGCAGTCATTCCTCTTAGATATAGATAGGAATATAGTAAGGATTAGTTTAGATGTTTTCTGTATTTATTTGAGACTGTCCTGCAATGTTGTTTTAAAATATTTCCTGTGATTCCAAACTCTGCAGTTACTGCGTTGTTTGAGTATTGTCTTGTTCTTTTATTATTTATTATTAAATATATTTAAACCTATCTTTATGGCTGATATTTGAGAGACATATTTAAGCTCTTAGGGTATTTGCATATGCATTTGGTGACACTGTACAGGCCACTGCTCAATAGCCTTGGTCTTGGTCACACTTACCATTTGGATAATAGTAACATTACACAGTAGGATTGGACACCCTTTGTAAGGGCCTTTATAGTAGCTGATAAGTAGTGGTTGGTGGCAGTGATAACCAGGGGTGGCTCATGCTATAGGACTGCAGGACTGCAGCCCTCCCACCTAGAAAACAAAAAAGTAAAAGTAAAGAAACACAAAAACAAAGTAAAGAAAACATATTATGATCGCCGCAATTCCCGTAAGTACTCTGCGCATGCACACATGCACGGGAACACTCAGACTGCTTTCTCAGCAGTCTAAATAGGGGGAAAGGCATCTCTGCCCCGCAGATGCCCAGCAGTCTGTGCAGTGGTGACGTCACAGAATGGAGGCACTCCGGACTGCAGCAGCAGCAGGGTGGACCAATCAAGGTGAGCACAGCAGCTAACGAGGTGTGCTGGACCAATCGTGTTTAACTAGCGCTGCAGCTAACGTACACAGGACTTCATTAGCGCGATTTGTTGTCTACAGGGCTCAATGGATATTGGAGAGGATGTGTTATGCTCGGACTCGTCAGCAGAAAAGAAATGAAGGTGAGCTTCTAGTGTGTGTGTGTGTGTGTGTGTGTGTGTGTGTGTGTGTGTGTGTGTGTGTGTGTGTGTGTGTGTGTGTGTGTGTGTGTGTGTATTTTTTTAATTAGAGTTAATATTATGTAGAAGTTTGATAGTGCAGTTGTAGGATTCTAATATTTGTAAACTTGTTTCCAGTTTATAAGTTGTAGCTTTTATACCCATGCGGTTTTGCTTGCCTTAGTTATGGCAGATATTAGAGTGATCCTGGGTGCTTATTTTTTTTTTTCTCTCTAGAGATGATTCAGCAGTGATTGCTTAGTATGAAATGGAATATCACTAGCGCAGATAATTTATCTGCAATCCTTGTGATGCCAGTTTCAAAGAGGGTACATTTACCTCTTGTGGGATATGGTCTACTACCTTCTCAGAAACAGTTGTTTTAGGTTGATTAATATTTCTCCTGGTATGTTGCTATGTTAAATAACTTTTGCAGTCAAGGTTTAAGCCACCTGCAATTACTGTCAAACAACTTTTGGTATGTGATAGCACGTGGTTTATGGTTTATTTCATTAGACTGATTTTGTGGTGAGATATAGACTGATGCTATGAAAGGCTTTGTTTTATCCCCATGCATTACCTGTATTAGGGTTCACTTTGGACTGGAGTTAAAGGAACTATTTGTGGCTGTTAGGTTGGCATTGAGATGGCTTTCTTTTCTACTGGCATTATGATCAGTTATTCTATTTTTTTCCCAGGACAGTTTTTTGTGTATATGTAATATCTCTTTATATGTCTGGTGACATCCATCTACCATTTTTTTAGCCATAATTCTGTTAAGGTAATTATTTTGTCATTGTTGATTGAGAGCCATAAATCCAGTTGTTCCCATTTGTTATTCAAGCTTGTTGTATTCATTTGTGTATTGGTTTAGCTGTTGTAGCCTCAAAGTGGGACATGTGACATATAAGTAGAGGGAGGGATTTACCCTGTTAATACTCTTTTGTGTTACATTATGTGGTCTATAGTTTAGTTGTATGTGCCCTGCTTGATAGGAGTAGTAGGCAAAGGTAAATCAGTATAATCTTGCATGTGTGTGTAAGTGTAATGCCCCAGTTTCTGTATACTGTGGCTAGAGAGAACACATGGTGGTGGGTAGATAATACCTCAGGCTTGAACCCTGTACCTTGGTTGCAAGTGGCAAGGGCCGCAATTCCCTATCCACCAACATTTGTAAAAAATCTGCAGATTTTTGCCTCATATCTGTTTTGTTCTGTTCCTCATAAAATCTGTGGTTTCTGTATTTTTGTTATCTTACACAGTCAGTAGTGCAGTGGTGCACTGGTAGCGTGACAGCTACAGGTTCTCTGGTTTGATTCTTTGCTGGGGTTTATTGGCTTTTGTTCCAAGTCAGACTTTCCTGATTAACAAATGTTAAATAAATAAAAATAACAGGCATTTGAATTTCAGACTTCATATTCTTCAGAAAGTACACGGTAACACAAAACCTTTTATTCTAGCAATTTTCTAAGGTTATAACATGGGTATTTGAAATTTGTCCCTATTTGTGGAACTGTATTCCCCCATTACTGGCTTCGTCCAGGTTTTTTGTGCTAAGGTTGAGAGCTATGGTGAGAACTGAATTCACTGAATATGTTTGGGGTTTGGGGGCTGCATTCACCCATTACTGGCTTTGTCTATGTGTTTTTTGCTAAGAGGTTGACAGCTATGGTGAGAGCTGAATTCACTAAATGGTAGCCATTTAAGTTTTAGTCTTCCTATCTTTCACAAAACAGATGATTTGGCATAGTGGTATGTTGCTCTGACTGTTTTGCACAGGGTCCTGGGTTCAATACTTGGCAATGAACTGTATGGTGGTAACACAGCATTTTATTCTAGCAACTTTCCAACATTATACAAGCAATGTTTAAAATGTGTCCCTGTTTTTGGGGCTTTGCCCCCCCCCCCACAAAAATGTTGGCTTTTTCCAGATTTCTTGTGCTGCAAAGTTCAGAGATATAGTCGAGTGTCAAGTAGATTTTACAAGAAGTTGAGAGTTGCAGGGGAACAAAAGTTTAGTGCTGCTTATTCTGCATCTGCTTGCATTGTTAATAGCCCAACAGGTAGTGTACTTGATCTTGATGCAGAAGACTGTGGGTTCTAGTCCTACAGTAGGTAGAAACATTGCTAATACTGTACTGTGTTGTAAAGGGGGTGGATGCTGCAGTCCTTCTTGGCGAAGATACCTAGTAACTATGAACCTGTTATCAATTTGCCATCCATTCCCTATTGCAATATTACTAGCTTATTATTTTTTAATGTAACATAGGCAATTTATTCCTCAAGGGCAACAGGCACTTTATTTTTAGATGAAACAATGAAATATAAAGTTGTTTGCTAGCAACAACATCTTCATTAGTTACAGATTTTTTTAATGTGGCATTATTCGTATGACTTTTACTTCTTCAGAGATTGTACATATTTAGTGATACTGGTGGATTGTAGAAGTCTGAGTAGACTTTTATGATGGAAATTTTCTGAATTGGGCAGTTTTGTCATTATTGGTGCATGCATTTTGTTTCATTGTTTACTGGAAAAATGTTCTGAACTGGGCAGTTTTGTTATTATTGTTGCATGCATTTTGTTTCATTATTTACTGGAAAAATGTTCAAAACAATAAATTTAAAATGCCCTCTAAGAACTGTACTGTATTGTACAAGGAATATAATTTAATACAATCAGGAAGGAGTATCAAAGAGCATGTGTATGCTTCGTGTGCAAGGGGCCTATGATTTAAAAACAGCCCAAAGTTGATCTTTATCTGCCACTGGCAAAATGTATTTTCTTTGAATGTGGGTTTCAATGTTGTTTCAATGAATGTGAGTTTCAAGGGCAGAGCAGTTTTAATGCTAAGTCTGTTTTCATTGTGAGACTGCATTGCTTTGTTTAGCAGATGTCTTACTGTTTGTGATGTAAAATGCAAAATAAAACTTTCAAATGAAGTACAAATCATTGTAGAAGTAAAGCAGTATGCAGATTAGTGTTTATGGTAAATATGGTGAAATAGCCAAGTAATGGTTCATTGGAATGGCTGCAGGGGGGAGGCTCCATTCAACCATGATTTTGTGAAGGGGAAGGGAGGCAAACTCAGACAGCCCTGACTGAACTATACATCTCCACTGTCTAGATTTTCACGGAATGAATAATGAAATCAAGAACTGCAATAAAACCAAAAACTAAAACAAAAAAGCTCAAAGCGCCAGGAAGACAACACCAACTCGAAAATAGCATACAAACTTTTTTAATCCGCTTTCGTTAAAACTTCTTCAGAATGATAAAACAATGAAGACATTCATTTAAATACACTCATTAAATTGAATAAAAAAATCAATAATTCAATGAACTAATTAGATAAAATTGCAAATCAACATATAATTTACGTAGTAAAATTTCTGTCTTCTAAAAAACATTTAATATTTGTATATTCATTTAGCCCTGGTGGGCTGTCTGCACCCAACCTTAACTGCCATAAAGTCTCTTTTCTTTCAATTTTGTTTTTAATGTTGCCTCCTCTCAAATCCTTAGTAATGTGCTCCAAAATGGAAAAAGAAAACTTTTTGAACTTAGTACAAACCAAAGTGTGTCTATACAAAGCATTGTTAGTATCTTTGGTGTGTATGGCATAACAATGTTCTTTAATGCGTTTGCTTATTTGTCTGGTGGTCATGCCTATATAGAATGCTTTGCATCCAGAAGAAAAAGCAATGTAAACCACATTGATGTGTTGCTTGTAAACCTGCCAGTAGCAGCTATAGTATGATTTAAATGAGTTAAACAAACATAAGGCCCTTCGTGAATAAACCTACAAGCTGAACAGTTAAAACATTTATATGTTCCCTTTGGTGCATCTGTTGACAGAGGACATATACTAGTATTATCATGCTGTAGTAATTCTTTTAAACTACTCGATTTTTTGTAAACAAAACTGGGTGTTTTTCCTAGAATACTAGATAAATCACTATTTCCACTGATAATTTTCCAATTAACAGTAATTATATTTTTTATCATCACACTATCAACAGACATATCCACTACACATCTTGGTGTGTTAGATAAAAGTTCTAACTCTGAATCTACTGTGGTATTTTTCACTGTTAAACCATAAATCAAAATAGGCCGAAAATCCGTGTGTCTTCTAATGGAAATTTCTGATGCCAAATTAGCTAACAAAACTTCTGAATACCCCTTAGTCAAAAACAAACTAGTGATGAAAGATGTTTCCAATAGGAAATCTTCATCTTCACTAGTCAGCCTTGAAGCTCTGATGTATTGTCCTTTCGGAACATTTCTTTTCATGAAAACAGGATGATTACTCTGAAAATATAAAAAGTTATTTACATATGTCTCCTTTCTGTATATCTTACTGGAAAAACATTTTTCATTTATATGCCATGTAAGTGTCACATCCAAAAATTAATATTATAACCTGAATTACTTACTGTAAATTTAAAAAAAATCACTACTCATATTTAATTGTTCCAAAAAACTATTTAACTTAGATTCTGAGCCTCTTATGACAAAAAACAAGTCATCTATATAATGGCCATAAAAAAGTATGTCATTGGCTAGAGGTATTTTAGGCAAGTACTCTAATTCCCACCAACCTATAACTAAACCTGCGAAGGCAGGAGCTACTTCGACACCCATCGCTACTCCTCTTTGTTGTTGATAATATTTTTTGTTGAAAACAAAAAAAAATTGTTATCCAACATAAGTTCCAACAATGTCACACAAGTTTTCACCGAATTTTGAGTCCACCTTGTATATTTGTTCAAAAAGTTCTTAATAAATTCCAACCCTAATTCGAGGGGTATAGATGTGTACAAATAATCTACATCTACTGTAAGTAGAAAAAAATAATTTCCACTAAAAACTCCACTTTTTTCTTTGGAATAAAACATTCTAATGGCTTCTAAAAAAGACCAAGAGTCCTTAAAATAGGAAGCTAAACTTTGTGTTAAAGGATTAAGTAACTTATCAAGGTATAAAGAAATGCCTTCTGTTATACTTCCTGCTGCAGAAACAATAGGTCAAAAGGGGGGGTTGTTAACATTTTTGCGTATTTTGGGAATTCCAAATAATACACCTATTCTAGGATGATCCACTGTGAAATAATTATAAACATCTGAAGCCAATTCTCCATTCATAAAAAATCATAAAGAGCATATTTGATGTATTTGTAGCTTCTATCTATGGCTTATAAGTTAACTTCACAATATTCTTCCTGATTATTGAGCAATGTCTCCATTGCTGTCACATAATCTTATGTGTACATCATTACCAAACCACCCCCTTATCAGCCTTCATGAATCTTAAGTCGGTCCTATTCCTTAATTCAGTAAGTGCTATCTTCAAGTCTTTAGTTAATGAATGTGAGTTTCAAGGGCAGAGAAGTTTTAATGCTAAGTCTGTTTTCATTGTGAGACTGCATTGCTTTGTTTAACAGATGTCTTAGCGTTTGTGATGTAAAATGCAAAATAAAACTTTCAAATGAAGTCCAAATCATCGTAGAAGTAAAGCAGTATGCACATTAGTGTTTCTGGTAAATGTGGTGAAATAGCCAAGTAATGGTTCATTGGAATGGCTGCAGGGGGGGGAGACTCCATTCGACCATGATTTTGTGAGGGGGAAGGGAGGCAAACTCAAAGACAGCCCCGACTGAACTATACATCTCAACTGTCTAGATCAGATGTGTCCAACCTGCGCCTCTGTAACAGCGCGCCTCTCAGAGCATCATGCCTCTACTCTACCCTTCACAACATCGATATGCGCGTACCCCAAAACACGTTTTTGTGTTTTTCACCCATGACCTGTAACTCTTAACATCGGTGTCGCATGGTGTGCAAGCATCAGTTGAGTTTTGATTTTTTTTTTTTTTTGGGGTATGTTTATGTATGCACCTTGTAAAATAAAGCCATGAATCAAAGAATGTTCTTGCTGAAGAGGGACCCGTCTATGGTGATTTGTTGCTTTGTTACTATTGCCTTTTAATTGCAACTTAATGGTAATGTATGGTGTGAGTGAGTAGTGTGACAGTGCATGAATGTGTGCAGAAAAGCAGGAAAAGTGAAAAGTGTGTGTGTTTGTGTGAGAGAGAGAGAGACATGCACAAAGAGGAGAGACACAACACAAACAACGCTCACAATGCATCCCGCATTAAAAGTACACAAGTACACTATTTTAACATTCACAAGGTGATTAAAGAAAGGTTTTTTTGAAATCACTTATCTCAGCTGTGATGGATCTCTCAAGAATGCCTACTATTTGCCTCATCTTCCACCTCTCAGGTCTTTTGTTTAGGTTTTTAAAAGAAATAATCCAAGGCATCCAGTCAGTAGAACAGTAAGGGGAAAACAGCAAGAGAATGGCCATCCTAGGTAGGAGGTTGACAGTTAGGATTAGCACATATGGGTTTTTTTTTTGACAAAAAATTTTTTTTGGTGACGAAATTGTTTTTTTTTTGACAACAGTAAGCATGGTTCTAAGGTCATATTGTCATTGGTGGGATCATCACACAATGGATCATGGGGCATCAATACATTTTTTGTGTTCATGGGTGTTTGTTTATTTTGGTGGTTGTTTGTTTTTGGAGTGTATGTGTTTTGTTGTGGGGTGCTGGTGATGATACAAACTGTGATGTTACTGAAAAATACAGCAAGTGAGCTTTGAAATGTAGTTTAATTAAACAAAGTGCACTTGCAATTTTTACAGGCCATAATTTAATTATTTTCAGGTAGTCCAGATCCCAGATTGTATACCATTATTAGACTTTATTAGGAGAGGTGTCTGTGTGGAAAAGAGCAGACCTTTTCAATGAAAAGCTCTGTGGTTGTTTGAGGGGAGGAAAGTTGCAGTGGAGCAATGTTTGTTGTTTTTTTATTTTTTAAATGATTTGTTCATTTCAGCATTTGTTTCTTTGTTGCAAAGAAGGCAGGATTGAATGAGAAATTATAAAAATGTAATAAAAGCATGGATAGATGTACGTCTAATTATAATGTTTTGTTTTGTTATTGTTTCAATGGTGTCTGTGATGCATAACTATTTTATTTTTGGGTATTTTGTCCCAATTTTTATTTGTTTTTTCCAGAATTCCTAAGGTTGTTCTGAGAGGTATGGTTCCAAATCAGATGGTTGTATGTATATTTTTCTTAGAGACTTTTTAAGCAGCGCACAATACAGACCTGTTATTTCCATTTCAATTATTCCACATAAACTGTATAACTAACGCTATGCTTACTTTTTCTTATTACGCTTTTCTTAATTCTTTGGAATTGACAGGGAATTGGGGTTGGTAGTTAATATTTCGTGACTGTGATTTCATGTTGTGACTGTCTTTAGTTTTACAACAGTTTTGTAGTTTACTTTCCTGTGTGATGTTTTCTGTTTTTATGGGTGTGATATAAAAAAAAAATTTTATAAATATAAATAAAAAAATTAAATAAATGCATAATAAACTGAAAAAGTGTGTGGGAATGTGTTTTTTTGCAAAGTGATGGTGGGAATGTGTTTTTTAGTAAGCAGTCAGTCTAAAATATCTTTTAAAATTATTAAAAAATCAATCTGTCAAAATGGCAATTAAAATAGGAAGTTGTATGTTTACTATAGTATGAGTATATTATATATGATCTTAGAGAGTTTATTATGTTTTTATAGTTTTTAGATTTTTTATTGATTTAATTTTTGCTGAGCAGTTGGTGGTTGATCATTGCATGGTCCTTTCTGATGGTATTATGAGGGCTCTTTTGTGTGTGTGTTTGTGTGTGTGTGTGTGTGTGTGTGTGTGTGTGTGTGTGTGTGTGTGTGTGTGTGTGTGTGTGTGTGTGTGTGTGTGTGTGTGTGTGAGAGAGAGAGATTTAATATATATAATATATTATTTTTTTGCAAATGGAATAGTTAAATAGGTCCTCTTCTTAGACGGAAAGTTTAGTATTTGGATTTTCCTTCTGGGTTGATGAAGGCTATGCTACTTACTTAATGGTCTTTGTAGTGAGTGTTTTAAATATAACCAGTATTTCTGAAAGGAGAAAAAAAAAGTCTCTAAATGGGATCTTCTTTAGCCTGGTTTTAGTCTGTTTGGATAACTAAGTGAACTCAGTCATTTGACCTGGTCAAAAGTCAGGTTTCTATCCATTTGTAAAAAAAATCTAGATATAACTAAAGTTGTTAGAATTAACTGTTTTAGAGTCTAGATTTTCACAGAATTAATAGATTTTTGCTTCTTATTTTTGGTTTGTTCCTCATAAAATTTGTGGTTTTCTGGCAAATCATTTAGGAATTCAGTCAATAAATAATGACAGACACTGAGTTTCAGACTTCATAACCGTCAGAAAAATGCATGCTAAAGCAAGACCTGTTATATTCTATCAACTGTCTCAGTTTATACAAAAGCAATTTGTAGTACTGTTTATATGTTCACCCAATATATTTGGCCTTGTCCAGATTTCCTGCATTAACAGGTTGAGAGGTGCGTGCAAATAAATTGTTTTATAGAATTAGGCATATCCAAACCTCTCAATTGTCCCTGATTTTGGCTCAAAATGTTGCTCTTCTAATAATCCCTCCACAAAATGGCAATTTTGGAAGAAAACATGGAGGGTTTACAATTAATAAATAACTGTAATAATCAGAGTTCTATATTACCTTTATTTCAGAAATGCATGTAGATTCTTTTATTTTGTCAGCTTCTCAAGTTAGCAGTTCTAATATTTAAAAAAGTGTTCCTTCTTTGATAGGTTCCCAGCTGTATTGTGTGGCTATTTTATATTTTTGCATCACATTTTTGGTCCATTTTTCATAAAATTGTGCTTTTTTTGGCAAATTAGTGGCATATCATTAAAGACTGAAGTTAGAAAATATGACAGACATTTGAGTTTCAGATTTCATGCCCTTCAGAAAATTCATACTAATGCAAGACCTACTATTCTATCATTTTTCTAAGTTTATAAGAGCAATATTTAAAAATTGTCCCTATTATTGGGCCTTTGTCCCACTTCTATGCATGGCTTTGTCCAGATGTCTTGCTCTGAGGTTGAGAGGTATGACAAATGTGTCAGGGCCATCACAGTCAGAGATATTTCAAATTGTGACATACTTGTTGCATCCCATTCCCACATGTAGTGACTCTGGATGTGTCCAAGCAAGGCAAGGAGCAGTTATGCAGTGTAAATGTGCAGCGTATCCTCCCATCCAAGGTAGACACAAGTACTGCAATGGCTTTTCATCTGTCCTTGATTTTGCAGAATGTTTGGTTTCTGTCATGTTTTTATACTGTTGATTTATGCTTATTATTATTCAGAAAGTGCCTGTTGCTCTGTGTTTAAGTAGCAATGCTTTAATGACCATCACATAAGCTTGTCTGAGATTGTAAGATGCAAGTAAGTTTTAATAAGCATACTGTTAAAGAATTGCCAACATTGAAAGCCTTTCTGTTGTTGCCATGCAGAGAATACTTACATAACTAGATAACATATAATCCTTGGGTATTGAAATGCATATGACAGTATTTGTAATAAAGGACAGGATTACATTATTTTAAGAAGCTCATTACATTTGTTGGAGACTTGCAGTCATCTGTGCAGGCTTTACCTGAAAACTAAACAGAATGCCACTCTATCATGTGTGGTCCATAACCTGTGCAGTAATCCTTTAAGCAATGTATGTTGAGCTTGTTTCTTGTTTGCTTTTCATTTTTTACTTTGATCATGTTATCCTCATGAAACAAGTAGATAGTTATTGTCAGGCAGCAGGTCTTTTTTGGATAAGAAACATTTTTACAAGTGGGGATATCACAGAGATTGCTACTTTCAGCATGTTACTTGGTACTTTAATAAAGCTGAATATAAATTATAATTAGAACTGCAGTGCAAGGAGAAGTGGGTTTGAGACGAGTGCTGCTTGTTTTTGACTGGCATTCCAGTAATGTATTTAAAAAGTAATTTATTTTTTCATGCCTCACAACCTTTTTGTTTCCATCTAGATATTAAGTAAGCTGTCATGCAGCCAAAGCATTGAAATATTTTTTTCCTTCTACACTTCATTCTGTCTTGATTGGACTCTCATAATGATGGTTTGGCACCCAGGGCAGCATATTTAATTAAAGTTACAGTTTTTGTGGTTTTGATCATAGCTCCTCCCCTTTTTAGTTGGTCACACCCATTCCCATTGACCCCACCCATTCAGCTGTTTCCTGCAGCCCCCCTTTGATTTGAAGTCAACAGTCACCACTGGTGATAACTACCTTATATTCTGGGCAGAAGGGGGCATAGTTAGTAAACCTCTGACAGCCTTCCACTGGAGTGTCTGTGTGTTTGTATATACATCAAATCTCAAAGTGTGCGTGTGTGTCAGCTACTTGGGCAGGGACAAAAAGCACTGGTTAGACAGAGAGAGGGCTGGAGGGTTTGGCTTGACCATTCGACTGAGATCTTAACCCAATAGCTGTGCCAGTGGGGGTGTCTTATTGGGGATCCAGAGAAAAAGGCAGAAACCAATCCCAGACTGACTGTAATCTCTGTGTGCTCTTAAGGCAAATTGCACTTTACTGTGTGTGTACTTGCCATCCTCCCAGTGTGTACATCCTTCATTGGTGCTAGTGGTGAGGATTGAGGCTCCTTGATTACTGCGCCAGTGCAGGCGCATCACATATTAATCGTTTGGCAGTGGTGCAATATCCAGATATCCACATCACATGTTAGTTGGTTGGCAGTGGGTTAGCCACATCACATATTAATTGGCTTGTAGTGGTGTGGACATTGAATTCCTGTAGCTTGTGTACAGTGGTCACTGAAGGTGTTTGTACTCTCAATCAGTCATGCAGTGAACATTCAGAGTTCATATCACAGTTGTTTCTTTTTTTTATTTTGTTAGCTTAGTTAGTCAGGGAGAGCAGGCGAGCATATCAGTAGAGGAGTATGGCAAGCAGACAAGGAGCCAATTGTTTGAGACAGCCAGGCTAAAGGATTTGTGCATGCCAACCTGACTAAATCAGACATGATTGCAGCTGTAGTCACAGCTGCATCACAGAAAAGCAACCAGGAGGACAATCAGACTGGCCTTGGGGATGTACAACTATCAGAAAATGGACAGCTCAACCTTTCCACAGAGGAAGTAAAAATCCATCTGGAGTTAAAGAGACTTGAGCTAGAGGTCAAGTGTTTGAAAACAGAGGCAGCAGAGAGACTGAGACATCTTGAGGCAGAGGAAAATGAGAAACTGAGACATCTTGAGACTGAGGAAAATGAGAATGTACAATGCCTGGAAGCTAAGGGAAATGAGAGGCAGAGGCAACATGAAAAGAAGATGCTGACTCTTCGCCAGAGTCATGGAGGTAATGGGGAAGGGAGTAACTGAACCCCAGAAGCAAGAAAGGTCAGTAAATTTCTTCCACAATTTAAGGAGGGGATACTTTTGATAGTTTCATTCATATGTTTGAGAGGGTATGTAAACAGTATAATGTTGAACAAGGGCTCTGGGTCCAGTTCCTGACCATCTTACTCCATGGTAAAGCTGTAACTGTAATTTCTAAACTGTCTGATACTGATTGTTTAAATTATAATGTTGCCTGAAGCTTATAAGAAAAAGTTTCATGAGCATAGACGCAAGGCAGATGAAAGTGTGTGTGAATATGCTGCTGAACTAAACATTTATTTTCATAGGTGGGTGAGTGGATGTCAGGTCACCACTTTTGAAGGGCTGGCAGACCTTTTGATGAGGGAACAAGCACTTAGTGCATTGCCTGAGGACATGAAAATCTGGTTAGCTGATATACAATGTACTACTGCAGATGAGTTGGGGAAGAAGGGAGACCTATACCTAGCAAGCAGGGCATTACTGCACAGGAAAGGGACACCCAGTGCTGCTCATGGGTCTAAGGGAACCCATGGTGGGCAGCCCAGACTGTCCCAACAGTCAGCCAGTAGCAGGGGAAGACACTAGTCCAGATACATGTCCAGGACCAAGGGTTAAATGTTTTAAATGCAACCAGTGGGACTATGTAGCATATAGATGTCCACGGAGGCAAGGTGAGGAATAAAAGGTTGGAGAGCCAGTAAGAAGGAATAGCAAAATGCCAACATTAGGTTGTCTCGTGACAACAAGGGAACCAAGCTATCACAAGAGGTTATATCATATCTTAGTGGATGGGAAAGAGCCCATGGCTAAGAGAGAGACAGCCTCTGACCTAACAATTGTGAAGCCTGCAATGGTTACAGAGGAGCATCTGCCTTGCTAATAGTAAAGTCTAGGGTACAGTAATTTATCTTAAGTATAGATAGGAATATAGTAAAGATTAGTTTAGATGTTTTCTATATTTATTTGAGACTGTCCTGCAATGTTGTTTTAAAATATTTCCTGTGATTCCAAACTCTGCAGTTACTATGTTGTTTGAGTATTGTCTTGTTCTTTTATTATTTATTATTAAATATATTTAAACCTATCTTTGTGGCTGATATTTGTGAGACATATTTAAGCTTAGAGTACTTGCATATGTATTAGGTGACACTCTACAGGACACTCCTAAATAGCCGTGGTCTTGATCACACTTACTTTGTATGTATTTGTCATCCTCCCAATGTGTACGTCCCTCACTGGTGCTAGTGGTGAGTACTGAGGCTCTTTGATTGCTGGGCCAGTGCAGGGATGTCACATGGTGCACATTTATAAAGACAATGAAACAAAGCCATACATGTGCCATAATACTGTATTCAATAGATACAGAAATAATTTGCAATAGAATTCATTAATTGTGGGATAGTGCTAAAATATTATGTTTCAAAATTTCAGGTTGGTCTCCTGTGATTTTCATTGAAATGTATTGATTACATTTACACAACTGTGTGTAAAAAATCAGTCTTTGTATAAAACTACTGCGTAATACTTTTGGGATAAGAAAGAAATAGGACCATCTTAAATACAAGTCAGATAGATTAAGGATAAATGAGCGCTTAACAGGCGAATACTGTATCATTACTAGGCTTCACTGGGTAAAACACACACTGTGAAATATCTGAAAGCGAATATGCACCTCCATACATATAGAAGACTTTCTACTGATAGTACCAACAACACTCCACTAAAGATGTGGGGACATATACACTCAAATCATAGCCTTCAGTTATGAACAAGCAAAATATATCTAGTGTCTAGGATTATGGCCTCTAACTAGAGGCATGCCTTGGGTACCATAGGCCCAGATTCCTTGTTAGAGGCATACACTGTATGTCATACACCCAGACTTCTAATTAGAAGATTGCCTTGGGTGCCCTGGACCCAACCCTTTAATGTGAATTTCATCATGAGTTCACAAGCACTCCTATACCACTGTATGTGTTCTGGGTGGTACACATGTTTACATAAACAGTACAAATATGAGAACATTTTGTATCATGCTTTAAGGTACCCCACATATACAAAGACAGTCTCACTATATTCCTGACTGAATCTAAGAGAATTATACTATAACCTAAGAACTTACTAATAGAGCAAGGCAGATGTTGTGGTGAGTGATTCTTTTCAGGTCCAAGACTGTCTCACTAAGAGACTTCTCAAAATAAGATCTAAAATATTACTGCTGGGATAGCTTGCAGAATGACATCACTTCTTGTCATCTGACCTTTGTTCTCAGGCAAAACAACCATCGATGGCAGCTGGTAGCATTTAGTATCTACATGTAAAATTCCATAGGCAAGAGCTTCTCCTCAGATTTCTGGCAGATGCTAGAAGTCATAAAATAATTGCATCCCTTCATGCTTTTAAGACTAGTAATTAGTTCACCCTAAATACAATACAGAAAGTTTCCTAGTACAGACATTGTGTCTCTTGCAATGTTGTTTTAAATTCCTGTAGTTTTGAACACTGATGTCACTGTGAATGTATATTTAGTATTGTCTTGTTCTTTTATTATTTATTAAATATATTTAAACCTTACACATGCCTGATCTGTGTAGAGATATTTAAGTTTGAGCATACTTGCATGTTTATTTGGGGACATTGTGTGGGCCACTCCTAACAGCCTTGCTCTTGGTCAAACTACCATTTGCATTAATATTAATATTACACAATAAAATTGGACACCATTTGTTAAGGGCCTTAAAATAGCTGATTAGGAGTTGACTGGTGGCAGTGGTAACTACCTTATAGTCTGGGCAGAAGGGGGCATAGCTAGTAAACCTGTCTAGCCTTTCCCAGGTGTGTGTGTGTGTGTGTGTGTGTGTGTGTGTGTGTGTGTGTGTGTGTGTGTGTGTGTGTGTGTGTGTGTGTGTGTGTGTGTGTGTGTGTGTGTGTGTGTGTGTGTGTGTGTGTGTGTGTGTAAATCAAACCTCAAAGAGTATGTGTGTCAGCCACTTGGGCAGGGACACGAAGCAGTCGTTGGACAGAGAGGGTGCTGGAGGTCTTAGTATTGTCACTCAGCTGAGATCTCATCTATATAGCTGTGCCAGTGGGGAGTCTTATTGGTGATCTGGAGAAAGAGTGAGATACCAGCCACAAACTAACTGGAGTCTCTGTGTACTCTTAAGGTAAATTGCACTTGATGCAGAGAGGTGCATCTGGAAGTACTGTGTGCGTACTTGTCATCCTCTCAGTGAACTTCCCCCACTGTTGTCAGTAGTGAGGATTGAGGCTCCTAGATTACTGTTCCAGTGGATAGTTGTCACACTGATTTTCACTTTGTCTAGATTTCCACACTTGAATTCGGCATTTTAAAGTTTATTTTCTGTTGCCATTGCCAGATCTGAATACCTAAAACTAGAATTCTGAATTGCACTTTAAGTTGTTTATTACTTGCGATGCTCAGATATCCGTGCTTATTTGCAGTGTTTCTTGCTCCACTCCAGTGCTTTACCTGTTGTCATTTGTACCTGAACTTCTGCTTGGTTTATTTAACTAGGCTAGTTTCAGCTTTTTGGACATTGATACAGTGTTAACACATTGAGAAGTGTTTGGGCTGCACTCTTGTTGCAGGAGAAGGGTAAAAAAAAATCCCTTTCAGATCTGGGATTCATTGTTTGAAACCCCAAAGTATGTTGCAATTGACTGAGAGCTAGGCTGTTTGTTTTGGGACTTTCTGTGCCTGTATAAAGTAGTCACATTTGCTCAACTCTGCTCATTGCACAGGAGTGCTTAGCAGTGCCCTGTGTAGACACAGGCATCTAGAACAGAAATTTTCCCTAAGAAAGAACTCCTGAAAATTCCTCAGTATTTAGTTGGGCAGAGAGCAGCTAGTTTACACACGGAGAAGCACCCATCCCTCAAACTTGGTCTTAGTCTGGAAAGGAATCTACACTCCTAGAGCAACCAAGCTAGACAGCTGTAAACCTCTCCCAACTGCATCCCCTTGTAGAACATGTAATAAAAATCTGTAGTTATGAACATGCACTTCCCTGCTATCTCTGTAGCTGGCCTGTTGGATATGGGTGTCCTATGGCAATGCAGCAATTGCCTCATGTATACTGAGAACCAGCTAATTCCCCCACAAATGGATACAGTATATGAAAGATGCTGTTATACATTGTCACTGGAGGCAAGGCTTTCACATACAAGCACCTGTAATACCAAACTTGTTGTCAGTAACATGCACACTATACCCACCTTATATAGCAAGACCCAGACACATAGACCCATATATTTTGAATCTCTTAAATGTAATGTCCCAAAACCATAAGACCTCCTAGACACTGCACTGTACAATTGTGTTCCCAGCAAACTCTAGAGCACTTAACAGAACCACTACCAAACAAGTCACCTCCTATCAAATCCTATGGTGTCTCTTCTTCTACGACCATAAGGCATACCACCACACAAACCAACATTTTGGTCATAGTGAGCTCCATTATAAAACACCATGATGTCCCACTCACCAAACTAAGTAAGGAGAGAGTCACTGTCACTTGTCTATCACAGGCCTGGACCTGCCAAATCATGCATGCATTAAGGTCATTTAATCATAAGTAGCAGTATAATTCTGTCATAGTACATGTGTGTGCAAATGACCTGAGACATACTTCCTTGGACTATATGGAGAAAGACATGGTGGAGCTTTCAGATTATGTATCCCAGGCTGGTATGAGCCTAGCACTGAGCAGCATTCTACCTTCTCCAAGGGTGATTCCACAATACGAACAGAGCCAACTGACTTTAATAATTGGCTTAGTTTTTAATGAACTAGGGGCTGCAGTATTTGTCAGCATGGCAGGATATGGTCAGCAGACCATACTGCTTTGCCAGGGGTGGTCTGCACTTGTCCCCTCTAGACATTTGAATATTGGCTAAAACATTGTCCACCCCCATTGTGCCTTTTTAACATACCGCCAAAATGACAAATGTTCCAACATGACAAAACCAGCTCTAGAGAATCTAAAGGTGTTACTGCTCAGTTCCAGAAGCCTAAACAAGCAACTCCACTCCCTCCAAGCTCTTCTCACCTTGAAGAATGCAGCTGTTTTGTGTAATTACTGAGAGATGGTTTAAAGCCACTGAGAGCACACCGGCAGTGCAGGGCTACAATGTCTTCCACAAAGTTATGCTGGCTACAGAACAAGTAGAGGCTAAGGCTGAAAGTTTATTAATTTTCATCAAAAACAATCATACTCCAATGCTGGTCATACATGATGACATGGTTGAGCTTCTCAATGTCCAAATTACACTAAGCAAAATCTCATACCATATCCATGCAAGCAATAGGTCCCTCTGTATGACCCAGGAAACCCATAATACATACTTAAATTTACTGGGTGTTACTCACCATGCAACCCACTACTATTTTCATGGATAACTTTAACTACCCCACTATAAAGTTTGGAATCATGCATGACCCCAAATGTGTAGGCTTAAAGATTCGTGGACTTTGTCAATGCAAACACCTTAGACCGGATAGTTCATAAGCCCATTTGGTTCTCACTAACACAGGAGAATGCTGCACCCCCCTGTGTAGTGTCCTGTCTTGTGAGGTTGGATCATAAAGGTGTCTCCTTTAAAATAAAGATAAAAGCAATGACCACTGCGAACACTGGAACATTTAGGAAATATCCTAAGGGAAGCTTCCTACTATAAAGTGATAACCTGACAAAATTTCAAGCCCCCCCCCTCCAAGTCCTGAGAACACTACTGCCCAATGCCCATATGGAATTGTTCACAGAGCACAGAGATACGGTACAATCATGTCAAGGGATGTACAGAGACAGCTGTGCCTGCCAGGAGTAAGTACAAAAAATAAACCATTATGGTGGAATCCCAATATAAATAAGTTGTTGAACAAAAGGAAGAAAATCATAGCAAAAATAAGGAAGTACAAAGCCCAAAAGGATAAAATAATTCTCACTGACCTAAACAATCCACGCAGGAGACAAATCAAGTTGACCATAGCCAAATTTGAAGTAAAACTAGTCCCCTTGGGCCAAGGACAACCATAAGGCTTTCTTTAGCTATGTCAGTAACTTCAAAGGTAGTACTCAACAATGTCTAGAACTAATTGTACATTGAGCCACCTACACTAAGCCAAAAGACAGCAAATCCATTGGCTGACAGATTTGGCTCCAATTTTACCCCTCTCTCCTCACAGCCACTCCTCTGTAAATACCATCAAACATACCCCCCCCCCCATCTCTGACTAGAGAGCAGGTCTTCAACCTGCTCTTCAAGGCCAAGAATACTGCATCAAGGGCCCTGATAATATCTCAAGATGCCCTCTAAATAGCATGAAGCATGATCTAGCAGGACAACTAGAATTATTATTTAACCATATCCTCCGGACAGGCTTCATGCCATGCAAATGAGGAACTGCAGCAGTCATCCCTCTGCACAAGGATGGGCCATCTACAGACTACAGAAACTACTGAACCATAAACCATAATCCTGACTAATGATTAACAATGACATAGGAAAGCTTCATACACTGGATCCAGCCTAGTTTGGTTTCATCAAGGGTCATGCATGCTCAATTGGGTGGACTTCGAGAAGGTCAGCAAGGCAATGAACAAGGGCAAATAGTGCATACTGGCTACCTCAACTTGGCCAAGGTATTTGATAGAATACCCCACTCAGGCATTGTAGACAAAGTCATGGATTTAGCAATAAACCCCTATGTCATCTGATGGATAGCCAGGTGGCTCTCAGATAGGACCCAAGTAGTTAGGATAGGGAGTCCACCTCCAGAAAGAGGACAGTTACTAGTGGAGTCCCTCAGAGTTCTGTGCTGAGTCCATTCCTTTTTGGCATCTATGTTTCTGAAGCCAAGGCCAACATCAGGGTCCACAGGCTGGCTAAGTTTGCTGACAATTGCAAACTAGGTGCAGGCATTGAATCCCCAGAAGATACAACTATCCTCCAAGAAGGGCTAACTCAGACTAATAACTTTTTCAGAGCCATGATCTGAAACTCAATGGCAAAAAATGCACAATGGTATCCTTTTGGGAAGTTGGTCACCCCTGGCAACTACCTCAGTGATAACACACCACTATGAGCAGATCCTGTAGTCGACGATTGGAAGACACATGCAGACAGTAACCTGACCTTCGACCATCATATGTCTATGGTAGTAAGAAAATCATTTGATGTTGCTTAACTTATAAACAAGGATATAGCATCTAGGTCCAAGGAAGTCAGCATTCCACTGTATTTGGCCCTCATCAGACCAATCATTGTATACAATGCCCCCTTCTGTATGTGCCTGACCAGGCGCATGCAACAACTGGAACATCCACAGAGATTCCTGACAAAAAGGATACATGGCATAAACAACATGTCCTACACAGATCACCTCAAAGTCTGTCACTGTACTCAATCTTCTACAGACTGTTGAAGGGTGAGCTATCCCTGACATGCAAGGTATCCCTGGATCCCTGGTAGACCTTCTGTGTATCTGCAAAACAAATAGCATCAGAAATACCTAATCTAAGGACTTAAATCTTGCTTGCAACATAAGTAGGACATGTTGGTGGGACCAGAATGTATCTGTAAGAATACCCCTTCTTTGGAGCAGGCTTCCCTTCTTTGTGAAGCAGAGCTCTCCCATAAACCAATTCAAGTGTAATTTGGACCAGTGACTGGGTAATTGGAAATTCACTCCTGGTCTGGCACCTATGTCTCTAATGGACCAAGGACACTTGTAAATGTTTGACCACCCAAGCCCTGGCCTACATATTCTCCCTATAATAATATTAAGATCAATTTGAGATGCATCATGCATGGCTAGTCTTTAAAAGGTTCCCGTGGTCATTAGTCTAGTACACACCTATGAACCTATAGTGAATAATGGGGATAGCAGTATTGCAATAATGTACTGTCTGGCATTTGGTCTTAGAATGAAGCTTGTGTGCCATGTTAGCCATAAATTATTTGTAACCAGTATTCTTAGCTAATGTCATACAGTTGCAAGGCACTAGCTTATGCAAAGTACAACCAGCAACTACCATTTAGTGCTCATAAGCACTGCTTCTAGCCATCACTGACTTAAGATGTAAACATAGCAAAATAGTCTGTAGAATGAATTAAGCAAAAAAAAAAAATCACTGCTGAAAAGATTTCATGCAAGAGATGTTACTTTAGATCTACTACCACATTGAGGAGGAACATTATCACATAATTTTGTGTACCAAGTCAGAAATGTATAGAGAATGAAATCAGACTGCCATTGTTGGGAGAGCCAGTCATAGAAATTTAAGCAAGCTTATTGTTGACAAGTACGCACAGTTCTAGTTGTTTAATACCCAATGGTGTCATTTTTTCCCTATCACCTATTGTATCAGAGTTCTGGAGAGCCACATAACTCTACGTCAGAGTCAAGAAAAGATGAACAGACTGAAAAGTATGGTTCAATTAAAACTAAAAAAAGATGGGACTGCCAAAACAGTAAAAAAATTACAAACTGGTTAGAATTACTTTGCTGGATGGCACAGTTCTAGGAAGAAATCATAAAAGGAAGCTATAGCACATCTAAATAAAGACATATTAAACCAAAGCTGTAATATTTTTAGAGAATATCCTGTTTGGCCATTTAAGAGAATTTTCTTTTCCATGACTTTGGAAAAACCTTTGATTATTCTATTCACAAAGAAGTTGGTAATAAATGCATGATCTTTTGAAATGTTACACAGAAATGAGATGGTGATGGGTACACAAACATACACATTCATTATATATATATAAAATGTGGCATAACATGGTGGCACCACCGAGTAACTGCCCAGTAGGTAAGACAAGATGAGCAGTTGCTGGTTAGTTTTGGCACCATGGCACTAGTTCAGGGACAAGCAGGTACTACTTAAATGATATAACAGCTTTTGGGAAGGCTAATATGGGAGTAGAGATAATAAAGCAGAGAAACCAGGTCTGGCTTTTTAAGCCGATATGTCTGATTTTCCATATAAGAATCTATCTGAGTGGTTACCTGCACCTATTTAATTTTATTGTTGTTTTTTTTTTTTTTTAAATAGGAAAACCTAAGAAAATTTTGACAGACCACTTAAAGTAAAGTAATGTTTTTCGGCTTTTCTCGGTTAGGGGTTGCCACAGCAGAACTCCGGTCCGCTAATGATTGGCAGTGGATTTTTACGGTGTTGAATTGCCAGCCCGATGCCCAACCTTCAAAGAAGGCACACTCATTCACGCATGCACCTACCTGCATGTCTTTATACATCACTCGACTATGGGGACAACTCCACACAGAAGTCGTTCCAGACGAGAATCGAACGGGAGAGCCTCTTGCTGTGAGGCAACAACTCTGACCGCTGCACCACCGCAGCTCTATTTCAAAAGTTATAAATCATATGTTCCACAGTTTTCAGATTAAACAGCTAAGGATATCGGTATATCATCCCCATATGGATGGATTAGTGGAACGGTTTAACTGAACTTTAATGTCAGTATTAAAAAAAGTAATTAAAAAGATGGAAATGACCGGGAACAACTACTGCTTCACTTAATGTTTTCAGTACAAGAGATACCAAAGCTCCTTATTGTTCTACTATATGGCAAAAGACCTGAGGAGTTTTAAACACAGTGAAAGAAACACTGAAATAAGAAAAGACATTATATGAACTTTCAGAAGAGACTAAGGGCCATACTGCCAATTCTGTGAGAACACATGGAAAGGGTTCAAGTGAACTAATGGAGAGCGTATAACAGGAATGACTAGTGTAGAGAGCTTCAGGTAGGTGACCAAATCATAGATCTGATCTCCACCTCTGGAAACAAGCACCTTGCTAAGTGGCAAGGACTCGGTGAGGTCACTGAGTGAATAAATGAGGCAAAATTACAAAATGTTAGGCAGGCAGGAAGCAGATGTCCTAAGCAAATATATCATATACATGTTCCAAAACCCTGGGGAGTGTGCAGGTAAGTGGGGTGGATGTTGCATCTGAAGGTAGAGATGGCATAAATAAAAACTGTTTATTCTCAATCCCTCCAGCAGTAGTACATGAAATTCTTTTTAAGCCTCCAAGGATTCTCCTGAAGAACAGAGTCTATTTTCAGATTTATAAGGCAGAACATCTCTCAATAAGCACCATACAGTGACAATTCCAGGGGCGAAGGTCAGTCAAAGGGCCCTACCAGGTAACAGAAACTCAAAAATAAAAAGGCTGTGAAACAAGATATCAAAAAGATGTTAAGATTATGGGTTATTGAACAGCCCACTAGTGAGTTAAATAGCCCCACTGTCTTGATTCCAAGACCAGAAAGTATTATCCAATTCAGCAATGACATCAGGAAGCTTAATGCTCTCTCTAAATTCAACAGCTACACTACTGGATAGGTTTCAGAAGGCTAAGGTTTTTGACTACCCTGAACCTCACAAAGAGGTATTAGCAAATCCACTTGACAAACAATGCTAGTATGAAAACAGTATTCTTAATGTATTATAGAGTCCTCTAGTATACAGTTTTACCTCTTGGCCTCCACTGGGTTATACTGCAGCCTACCATTCAGAAAACACGCTTCCCATCTCCTCATGTTGCAGACAGTGCTTAGAGCTTACCATTAATGTTCCACACTGAAATAGGGATGACCGAGGTGGAGTACCTCTGATATTCATTAGGAAGAGATCTGATAAACCCTCAAAATGAAAGAAAATAGAAGTTGAAAGGGACAGACCTATCTGAAAAACCGAGAAGTGAGGAAGGGCCTTTCTAAGGCTGGTAGAATACTACTAGAAGTTTATTCCACATTTTGCTTCCATGACATATCCCCTTACCAACCTCACTAAGAGGAAGATTCTGGAGCAAGTCAGGTAGATCCCTGAGGGTGAGAAGGTCTTCCAAAACATCAAGCACTGCTTTGCGCAAAGCTGCTCCTCTCTATTGATGACTTATAGGCTGGCTTTTGAGCTCTGCTAGCACAACAATAGACAATGGGAAATATCCAATATATTACCTTAGTAAGACATTTAATAAAAATCCAAGTACACCGCCATTGAAAGAAAGTGTCCAGCCACCAAGTGACCCTTAGGCTCCCTGGCATATTACCTGATGGGCAGGGAGTTTACCCTGGACACAGATCATACCCCTCTCCCACTCGGGGCTTCATCTGCAAATGGAAGGGAATGCCAAGATATAAATTGGGTTCTTGCATCACAACTGTTTTGTTTCTGGATGCAACGACATTTCAGTGTCATTCATCACAATGTGGATGGTCTGTACAGATCCACATAACTTGCAACATACTTGAAGCTGTTATATTTAAGATCATGAGAATCATCTATAACACAGCACGATGGATCCCTCTAGTAACTGCCCATCATGTAATTCAAGCTGAGAAGTAGACAGTTTTTGGCACTGTGCCACTAGTTTGAGGCCAAACAGGGAGTACTTTAGTGATGTAACAGTTTCTTGGAAGGGTAGTATGAGAGCAGAGGTACTGAAACAGAGTAATGTGGCCTGACCTGTTAAGCCAGCATGTATGAATTTCTAGATGAAGTGTATCTGAGTGGTAACTTGCCCCTATTTAAGGGGAAGGCAAGTTTAAGATGACAGAAGTTATTGGGATGTACATGTGAGTTTGGCTATTTATTTCTGGATGCATTCAAAGAGTGGCTGTCCAAAACCAGGGCAATCAGTTTCAATGCAGAAGCCAAGTAGAACATTTACATCTGCCAGAGTAGGCTTTGGTAGAGGAGAGTTTGAAAATTACCATTTTTTTACCATGGTGACTTTGAGAACAGCTGTTTTATTACAGCTAAGTTGGTGAGAGAATTTTAAATCTTATATGGACTGTCTTCCAAACTCAGGTAGTGGGTTATGGTATGGGGAAGAGACTATATTACATCGAAGACATTTAATTTTTATGGTTTCATTTATGAAGGTCCAGTAAATATCAGCTGTTAAACTCTGAATAATCTCGTGCACTTGTTTTACGCTTTGGTCATTTTGTGTCATTATCACTGCTTATTCTCCTGGCAAAAAGTTAAGCCTGTTTTATGTTCTGCCATTAAGCTGCATGTTTTGGAAGAATCCAGGTGGGCATATTGTCAGTTTATCTACAAGTGAACAAAGCATGTTCCTTCCACTTACTGGTTTCTGAAACATGAATATCAAAACTGATGAGCCAAAAGCCCTAAAAAAACAACAGTAAAAAAAAAAAAAAAATCACCTCCCTAAAGTATACGTACCACCTCTATTTGCACCACAAAAAATTTCTTAAAAGCACTCCACTGACTTGCACAATATAATACATTATAGGGAAACTCACAGTAATATTAAAGTTTTGAACTAAAGCCCCTCATCCACCACTGTTTTATTGACCTGTAACTATGCCCTGATTGGCCAAATCATCTCAGTATAGACAGACAGATAGATAGATAGCTAGATAGATAGATAGATAGATAGATAGATAGATAGATAGATAAACATGCAGATACATAGATATATAAAAATAAGTTATATTTGGAAAAGGAATCAAAGTGTATTTGTTTCAGAAACTCAGGAAAACACTACTGATAGGTAACTCTCATAAATGTATAACCCACCTTTTCAGTATTGACATTTTACTTTTCAATAATTCTAAGGATGTGATTATTTAACCCACTGCACTGTATATATTTAAATTAGTATATTACTATTGACAGTGCACACAAATCAGCAAGACTGGTGTAATCTAAAAATTAGTTAAACTTACCCTTCATTGAAGCACTATCTCCTCAAATCAGTAAACCAATCCAAAAAAAAAAAAAGAAAAGAAAAATGGCTTCCTTTTCCAATCAGCTAAAAAATGGAAGCACTAACTTGCAGATGTAATTTGCCTGGATAGTGGTACTGTTATAGAGATTGTGTATAGCACCCTAATTTGCAAGTGTGGGGACATGAATAGAGGCTGGAGTAGGGTTACCACATATGAGTAAAGGTAGGCAGGGGGTAGACAGATGCCTAAGTTTGAGGCAGTTTCATCCAGCTCTGGCCTCTTAATCTGTGGCTAGCTGAATGGAACCTTACCTTTGTCCTTTATTAATGTCTATTTAATTTATACAAGTTTGCAGTTTATTATGATCTTTCATTCTGCATGCCTTGCCTCACTAGTTTCTTGGTCATTGTTAATAGCTTTATTTCACTAGGTTAGTTTAGATTATTTGTTCAGATTGATCCCTTTGTATTTACAGTGACATCATCTAATATATGGTTATGATCTATCTATTATGTTGTCTAAAATAAATTGCTTTGTATTTCTAATGTTTGGAATTTTCCTGTGTGGGAACTACATTGAAAATGTTTCTTGACTATGGCTGATGATGTGGTAGTGATATAAAGGGGTAGAACTTGTGGGAAGATATGAAAATAGAAGTTAATGAGCACTCTGGCACAGAGAGAAGGAGCCTTGACTTATTCCATATGCCACAGATTGAGTTGCAATCCTGACTTGGAGGAGTCAGTGGTGGAGGACTGGGAAAATACAGCTAGCACATGCTTGACAATCCCAGGAGGGCTTTGCTGATCCCAGGGTGAAAGAGTTGACTAAGACACAGACATCACAGAAGCACCCTATTGGAGGAAGGACATACATGTGCACTCCATATTCGCCTTGCCTAAAAAGCAAGAGTACAAGCAGGGTTTCAGCAAAGGTCTGCTTGCATTCTAGTCGAGCATAACAGGTGTGCATAAGCACATGTTTATCCTGGTGTAACAGACATTGTCCTCCTCATCTTGGCTAACAGGAGGAGAATTGTGGCATACAAAAAATTCCCAGTGTTCGTCAAGGATGATGCAGCAATGAGACATGCCTGACTTCCCTGCCTAGCCTATGAAATACCAGTTCTCTGCTTCTGGGTCCACCTTCTTGACAGGAGGGTAGTTCCCATTCAGACGATCAAGCTGAAATTTTGGTCCAGATGGAAATGGGGTTGTGGAGCACAGCATGTCATGGTGCCCTCCCCCCCCAAAAAAAAGAAAAGAAAAAAAATTAGCACTCAACAAATAGTTGTTCTTATATTCAGTGAAGTATGATGTAATGATTAAACATGAATAAACATATGGAAAAAGAAGGTTACCTAAGTAATTAAAAAAACTACAAGTTGTCAAAAAAAGACTTATAGTAATGGAAAAAGTCTGGGCAACCGAACCTTTTTCCATTAGTATAAGTCTGATTTACAAAGTCTGATTTACAACGTGCACGCTGACCAATCAGCGTAACGTTTTGGAATATTAATGGGGGGGGGGTCTTTGTATAATGAAGCATAACTCCAGGAATAGTAAGAAGTGCTTCTGTAGAACAAGATTAAGAAAGAAATTATGTATCAGTCAGCCTCACATCATTAATGAGAAACAGAACTATGATATGAGATGTTCACTTCAACAGTGGATATTTAAAACAACGTCTTTCAACAGGACCCATTGACAGGAGCATAACACTTTTGAACATGGGACCTTAAGGCATGACTTCTGTCATTGTTACTACCAGTAAGAATAACTGATACTAAGATATATGGGACTGCAGCTTAAAGATTAGATTCTGGAAAGCCTTGATATGGCGAGAGGACAGAGTTATTAACCGCAAGAGTTACCAGTGGCAATCCCATATCAAACAAATGAACTGATCTCACTTATAGAGCTGTAGCAATGCATGAAAGGGCAATCTACATAGACTTTTTAAGGCTTTTGAATGTGTTCTGTCTACAAAGCTTGTAAACAAGACCCTGCTAGGATTGTTGTATGTTGTGATAACCTGGGTTAGAAAATAGATGAATGAAGGGATGCATCTAGGAATGACACATACAGCTCTGAAGAGTGAAGGGTGGGCAGTGACATGGCAGAAAGATCAGTCTTAGCAAGAGATATTTTGCCACTTGGCATAGTTTGCTAAGCATTACAATGGGATGAACCTGTCCAACAGGTTTGGGGAAAATAACCCGAAATCCAGAAAAACTGCATGAATGCGTTATGGGTATGGTGGCTAGCAGTCTGTTTTCTGAAGAAATAATATGAGGTTTTAATGACAAGATTTGCACTGCAGATTGTCAGAAACCAAGCCTGGGCTATAATCAAGATTAGAGAATGGATGACCTATACATCGCCACTCTGAATGGAGAATGAATGTTCTCCACCAAGGTGTTAATGTACAGGTAATACCCACTGAAAAATAAGTCCACTGCATATTAAGCTGCCCTGGAGCTTAGACTATAACAGAGCTAACAGCTGCCATTATTGTACACTCGCTAAGCAGCACCTTTGCTGTTTAGCAAGAGTAAAATTTAAAAAAAAATAGAAAAGTGTGTGGGTTTATGTCAGTATGTGTGAATGTATGAATTCAAGAGAGTAAGAATGAGATCATTCGAGTCATTATTTTACAATTGTTAAGCTGCACTTTTGCAGTTTAGTGAGTGTAAAATTAAAAGAAACATTAAAAAGAAAGAAAAGTGTGTGTGTGTGTGTGTGTGTGTGTGTGTGTGTGTGTGTGTGTGTGTGTATGTTTATGCTTCTGTCTGCATGTGTTAGTGTATGCGTGCCTCCTTGCATGAAAGTGGAAATGTGTTTTGTGTGCACGAGAGGTCGACTTGAGCAGTGTCAGCAGAAGTTTCAGAGGTACACATACCACTCAACCTCTTAGCTCAAGAAATCTGGATAAAGCCTAAAATAAAGGGGGGGCAAAGGCTTCAAAAAAGGAACAGATCTTAAACATTACTGTTATAAAATTTGCTAGAATAAAAGGATTTGTTTTATCATGCATTTTCTGAAGTAATTAAAGTCTGAAACTGAAATGTGTGTCACTATTTAGTGACTTCAATCCCCACTGATTGCCAACAGACCATAACATTTATGAGTAGGGAACCAAAAAATGAAGTAAATATCTGGATATTTTTTTTTTGAAAATCTTATATTTTGGCTGTAAAATACTTCCATTTACATATACTACAGCAAGTTTGAAACATTAGATGGAGGAACTATTTTACATTAAAATATAATAATAATAATAATAATAATAATAATAATCATAATAATATAGTAATAAAAAAGTAAAACGCAACAATTTTGCAAACACACCATTTTCTAAGCATAATAATGCCTTCCAGGGTGTGTGTTACTGTGTAAATAATGCTTTTACATGGGTGAAGAGGTCCTCCGTATGTGGCGTCAGGCCTCAGGAAACCCCTTGGCATGCATTATTTACACAGTAACACACACCCTCTTGGGCATTATTGCTTGCATATCTATCTTGCAATCGAACAGCAGCTAGAAAGTATGCCACTCAACCTCTTAGCTCAAGAAATTGAATTAGTCTCCAGAGCTGTGGACTAGGGTAAGGCAGTCCACACAGCCTATCTGGACCTTGCCAAGGCCTTCAACAACATCCCCCACTCTGGAATCATAGATAAACTTACTAAGCTGGGCATAAATCCCAACATCACTCGATGGGTTGCCAACTGGCTTACTGACAGAACCCAGACTGCAAAGGTAGCCGACTCCAAATCCAGCTCCAGACAAGTGACAAGTGGAGTACCTCAGGGTTCAGTCCTGAGACCGCTCTTGTTTGGCATCTACTTCTCTGAAGTATAGGCCAACACTAAGGGACTCTGGCTAACAAAGTTTACAGATGACTACAAACTGGGAGCCATTATTGAATCCCCAAATGATGTGGATATTCTACAAAAGGGCCTTATAGAAACAGATGCTTGGTGTCAGAGCCATGGGCTCAAGTTTAATGCCAAGAAATGTATAGTTATCCCCAATGGGAAAAAACATGTACACTAAACACCGAAAGTGAGATGAGAGACTTAGGGACACAGGAGGACAGTGGTCTCACCTTCAATAACCACATTGCCACAACAGTCAGGAAATCCTTCTATGTGGCACACTTCATCACTAAGGGCTTTTCATCCAGAAAAAAGGAGGTCATTTTCCCACTGTACTCATCCCTCATAGACCCATTATAGAGTACAACGCCCCATTTGGTATGTACCTCACAAGACATCTGCAACAGCTGGAAAGGCCACAGAAATACCTCACTGAAAGAATCACAGGCCTATGGCCTATGCTGACCGTCTAAAAAAACTCCAGCTATACTCTGTGGCATATCGTCTACTCAGAGGCGATCTCTGCTTAACATAGAAGGCCATGTCAAACCCTGAGCTGTTGGGCATGCTCCACTTAAAGAAATCCCACATGCCCCAGGGATCTAAACCTTATCATCACAATGAACAAAACATGCTGGAGGGATAGGTTCCTGACCCAAAGACTCCCCATACTCTGGAATAGACTACCCATACATGTCAAGCAGAGTGCCTCCTTGGCCCTCTTCAAAAGGAACCTTGATGATTGGATGGGAGATAGGAAATTCATCCCGGGGATCACATCAGTCACCCTGCCAGACAGGGGTCCAGGGAAGTAAATATTGTGGGAAGAAATATCCGGGAATTGTTTGGCTAAGCTTGTATAGGCCCTAGGGTCGATAGCCTAGTACCAACCTATGAACTTATGTAAGAGCTTGTATAAACTTGCAGAATATAGGAAATGCTATAACTAACGTACAGATGAGATAAAAAGCATTCTGTGATTAAAATTAAAATATTATAACTAGCACAAAGATGAGAAAAAATATTATTATTATTTTGTTTCTCCATATTCAAGCATTTAGTTCTACATTTCCCTACTGATCCATTTACTCCCACATCTAAGTCAGCCATATCCATTGTTACTGGGGCAAGAATTGAGGTAGAGTTTCATCTTGGGGGGCTTCATTATCTTTTCTGACAATAATAACCTCTCCTGACTGGATCCTGACATCGGCAGCATGCATCCATGCATGTATGAGTTCATGAACGTGTTTCCTAAATGCATTATATAGCAGTGGTTACCACAGTCATGTTCACATTAGTAGCTGCTACACCTTCAGGAAGGTCTACCCCATCACAAAGCAGGTACTCCCACCAGGTACTTGGTCCTCTACTGGTGATTCATTTTCAGTATACATCCTAAACACACTTCATCTTCCTCCTTCTGAGATACATGAGGTAGAAAAGACCCCTCAATTCCTTTCCATCTAGATGGTTCTCTTAGAATCCAAGCTACAGAGCTCAGTCCTTCCACACCACAGAGTCAGTTATTATATCATAGTGTTCACCTTCAAGACCATATCTCTGAGGGGATGAAGGCACAGTGGAGGCACTTTGGCTTAACAAGCACTCTTAAAAGGTAAGGCTCAGGTACTTCATTATATCTACAGTTCAGAGTCGATTATCCAAACTAATTGGGACCAAGGGTAATTTGGATAATCAAGCTGTACAGACATGAACTGGATAAAAAACTTCTAAAAATCTTGTTTTTTCTGCACTCAGGGAATACACTTTTCAACCATTCAGCAAGTCCAGTGGACAATAAAGAAAATTTTTTACACACAAGCAGGCTACAAGTTCAAATAATATGTGCTAAGTTAATACGTATAACACTTACATATTCAGACTTTATGATTTTTCCTACCCAAAAACTTTGGAAGACTGGGTTTGGATAATTGATGTTTCAGATAATTGACGTACCGGTAATCAACTCTGTACTATAAATATATCACAGATATGAGGAGAGGCAAGGCAGTAGAAGAGCAAAACATTCAAGTACAACAAAGGCCATAAGTAACATGCAGGAGACTTAGGACCTTCAGAAAAGTGAAGGTCATTTATAAGGTAATATGACATGAAGCTGGATAAATCTAAGGAGATGGATGGAATTATTATGTTATTGTATAGATCAGGTTCACATCCGAGATTTAGAGAAGCTCTGTAAATGTGATTGCTGCCAGCTGCAGCCTTAACAGGCAAATGTAATGAGGTATATACATAATGAGGTACTGTTAGCACACTCTTGTCTAGTCACATTCATTGTTAATGAGCACTGGGGCTCCTCTGTTTACGGTGTATGCATGAAGAGCCCAATGTCATTAGCAATGAATGTGACTAGACAAGAGTGCACCATATTAAGTATATCTGTTGAGGCTGCCGCATGGACTGTATGAAGAGCATGGTGTCTGCGCACAAAAGTGTGAGCACCAGCAGTGCTGCTTGATCACACATTAGCCTTGATCATATTCTGTGAGATCCTGCATGCACAGCAGTGACAAGAAAGATAAGTGATGCAGCAGCCTTAAAGGGCCATGAGGCTTGTGTGCTGATCAGTTTTTTAACAAAATTAAATGCTGGAAATTAGAAGATAGGAAAGTTTTGAAAAGTGTGAAGCAAGCAGAGGGCAGGACATTAGGTGAGGAAGTAAAAAAATGATCATGATGGAGGTGGGAAAACATGGATTTTTGTTAGGGGTGGTCACCTGTTCATTTTATATATAAAAAAGATGGTAAACTGGGAAAAGTAGTAAGGGAACTAAGAGGAAGGTAAGTGGGCCGAGGCACACAAACAAACATGGATGACATTCAGGATTGACAGAGGAGGTGCTGACAGCACCAGTGATGGGGAAGACAATATAGAAGGAGATAACAGACACACAGAGGAAAAGCAATGGTAATGGGAAGGATTGGACAACAAACAGGCTGGACAGAGACACAAATGTGAGGGCAACAGTGGGATGGGAGATAGAATTTGGCACATAGCTGTACTCCCACCAGGAATGACCCATTGTTTTTCTTACCTATGGGCCCTGGCTCTGAAGTTAATGCCAGTGCAGGGTAAGGATGTGACTCCCTGAGTTGCCAGAGGGGGGTCTCAAGCTTGCCATTTTGGGCATCCAGCCACCTGTCAATAATAATCCTACACAATTTCACCCAGCTGCTAGAAGGTGACATACTAGTTACCTTCACTGATGATAGTTGTTGCAAGTGTTATTGCAGGTTCTTATTGCATGGCTAGTGGCAGTAGTTGCTGTTGGTGGTGCCGGAGGGGGGTTGGAGGGTTGAGAGGGTTGGTGGAGGTGACAATAGTAGTTTGAGACTCTGCTGCTTGTTGTATTGCTAACAGTGGTATTTTAGTCACTGTCGTTTGGGCAACAGGCCTGGAGGGTGGCAGGGGTACCGGTCAGGATGCTGCTGCATATAAAGGCAAAAGAAATGGAGAGAAACAAAATACAAAATCAAATAAATGAATATAATGAAAGGATGGTGAGAAAGGGGATGGAGAAGTGAAAAGTACAAATGTGGTGAAAAAAATGAAGGTAGAACATTTGTGACTACTTTACCTGTACTGTAATGCAAAGGTTATGAAACAACCAACTCAGTGTAATGATGTGCTAATAATCAGCACCTATGGAACCTGAACCCACAACCATCAGCAATTGCAATCTCCAAGCACTACATTTACATGCTAAGCTACATCAGCAGTACAAGCATGCTTGTGCTGAAACACAATGACAGCATTATAGAGGGACAGCAGTGCATCAACATGTTGAACTGCAGTTAGTAAATGCAGGCCTGCAACTACTAACATCAAAATATATATCCAGTACTATACTGTTCTTATTCAATACAAAATATGCCACTAAAGTGCCTGTTGTGTAGTTAGCGATCTGTCACACCTATCAACCTTAATGAAAAAACACATACCCGTTCTCAGTACTGATATAACAACTGACTTATTTGTTAATATGTCAAGCTACAGTACCTGCAACAGGTAAGCTCACCCTGGTGCTCCCTGATATGTTCAAGCCTCCTTCTTCAATCTGCTCAGTGACCATGGAGAAGGAAATGGAAGTCTGTTAGACTCTGTGAGGCAGACAGTTGCAATTTGCATCTAGAGGTTTAAGCTGTGGCTTACTTACAGTACATAGTTGGTGGCTGCTGCTTCATCTCAGCCACACATCAGCTCAAGAGGGTGGGAGGTCTATGTTTTACATTCCTTTAATGGTGGTAGCATTGTTTATTATTATGAGGTATACCTGTAGCATGAGTGTAACATGTTGTGCCAAGCTGCTCCAGACATCTGCCTTATATCGTGGCACATGATACTGTTTATGAAGGAGCCTTGGCCTGTAATGCTGATGAAGAAGTTGTAGGAATATTTTGCATTCCTCATGACACCATCTTTGAAATTTAAGCACCTTTTCCAAATCCATAGTTGGCAGTGTAATAGTTTGAAAATAGAAATGCTTCAAAATTCACTGTCACATGCATTTTCGTCTGTGCCAAATGCTGTGCAAAGGCAGTTAACTCATTTGCTAGATTGGTGTCAAAAACGCCCATAAATGTAGTGTATGATAGTGGCCGTACATAATAGTTCAAGTTGTAAAATATTCAATGAATAACAGCAGTCTCGTCAGTCGTACATGGGTATTAATGGTACTCTTTGTGATCTGTCACACACAGTAGGAGCAAAAAGGAAACACGATTTGGAAGTCTTAAATGGCAATGACTGAGATGTGTTGTTCTATTGTTTGACCAGATTAAAGGTTGGAAATGTGACTATATGAAAGAGATGAAAAGGTAAAGCAAGCAGAGGGTAGAGCATAAGATTAAAAACCAAGGAATGAGCAAGATGGAGATTGGGATGTCGGAATAAATTGTTTTTCATGCATGAAGAGAAAGTACATTAGGTAAGGAAATAAGAGGAAGGTAAGAGGATAACACAGATAGCAGGGGATGAGAGATTAGACTGACTGTGGGTGTGGTAACAAAATGAGTCTGGGAGACCACAATGGTGAAGGAGACATCAGAGAAACAGAGGGAAAACAGTGGTGAGGGGGAGACTGTACAACAATCGTGGGTGACCATAAGCACAAAAAAGTAAGGGAACACCATGATGATGGGTAGGATTTGGTTCTGTAGCTGCATTCCCTCTGACATAGTGAGAGCTTACTTACCACTCACCACTGAGCTCTGTCTCAGGTGATAGAGGCAGTGCTAGACTTGGATGAAACTTTGGAGGAGATTCTCTATGTGGCCACTTTGAGCATCTAACTTCCTGTTGATAATCCCCCACAATATCTGCCAGCTGTTAACGAATGACAAAGATGTCACCTCTGCTGGCATGTACTATGTCCTAGTATCCAGTGCACGGCTACCTGTACTTGTTGGTTCAGGTCAGACAGAAGATATGGAGATGACTGTACTTCTCATAGTGGTAGCACTGCTGTTTACACTTGTGGGGAGCCAACAGGCCTTGCCTAAGGAATGAGTACAGGTCTGCATATAATACTAACATAAATGGAAAGAAACAAAATAATAAACCAAATAAATGTATGTAACAGGAATGATAACAAGAAAGAGGGTGGGGGACAGACAGAGAGGTACATATACAAAGAACAAAATGATGCTCAGACAGACATCCTCCTGCAGCTATTATAATGGAAAGAAACAATATATTGACAAAGAGTGACTGGGGCAGATATTTAAAAAAATGTAGCTCATACCTATTTTTGCTTCTACTTTTGTACTTGCTGTAATGAAACAAGCATATCAAAATAAAAATGATACCAGAAGTTAAATGTGTGTGTGTGTGTGTGTGTGGGGGGGATAAATGCACAGGCATCATCACAATGTGAGAGCACAGCTTTAATATCAAGAGCCATTTATTTAAGTACATGGCAAAATGCATGCAGACACATACTTATAATATCCAACAGCCACATTGCTACCTTTAAACAATGGACACTATCACAGAAGTGGCAGTGGTGTTTAAAAGCTACACTGTATTTAACTACAGCTATACTGCCTTTAATATTGAAACCTGTGCATTCTCAAGTGAGTGACTCAACACAGAAATCTTAGGCTCTCCAATTACCTCCTGTGCTGCTACTTATACCCTCCAATGGCTTCACTTGCTATGGAGAGAAAAACAGCACCATGTAAGGTCTGTGGATGGCAGCGCTGAGAAGGTCTGTGGATGGTAGCATTGTGTAAGGTCTGTAGAGGGCATGAACTGGTAGGTTATGCATGTAGGCATAGGTAATTTCTGCTGTTTAACTTCTGCCTCTACCCTCTCCTTCTTCAATCTCCAGCCTTGATGTCTCACCTTGAAAAACTACAAGGAAAATGGTAGAAAACTGGTGCCTAAAACAGTTCTTACATGTATCATCTGCTATGCAGTGATGGGCATTGAGGCACCTCATTTGCATGGCAGATGGTAAGCTAAGTTAATACAGGTATTGTATTATTATGGTTCACAATGGTGCTTTAAGGTGTGAAAAACTGGCCAGCAGTCCTGTATCCCTGTTTATGCTGTTATGAAAGCATGTACTCCAGCAACTCCCTTTTCCATGTGGCTGCATGTGGAATTACAGATTCCTTCCTTAAAGGCATGGTACAGTCAGTGCATGCCCAGTGCTGCCTACAAGGATTCACAGCCTCGCACAACACTGAGTAAAACTGCGCACAATGCATATCAGGTTTTCCCATCCTGTAAACTGAGCGAGTCAAAAACAATAATGAGTTGAACCATAGTTAATACAGTCTGAATCTGCACAATATAAGTGCATGGGTAAGCAGACAAAACTATTGTGCTATGGAAGATGATGTAGGGCAGACAGTTCTGATCCTGTAACAGCTATACCTGAGAGTAATTGTTAAAGCAAAGTAAATCTCTGCTTATACAAGTTAAGTGCTTCTTTTTATAACTGCATTTTGTCAAGAATGGCTGTTTTTAACTGCTATAATACTTGCTGCCATAATTTGAAATAAGTTTGTTACTACTTGCAAGAATTCGGTAAAATGTAAAACAAACACTGCCAGCACCACGCTCTCAAACAGTCCTTTATTGTAGAGCACAGAAAAAATACTAAAAACAAAACGAACATGGATTGAGCGCTTTCTTCCCTTCCACAGGGATTTCATCAGAATCAGTAATCCACCATTTGTTTAGTCATTATATAGTCCCCCCAGTAATAATTAATTAGTTACTTCCTTTTTTACTTAAAGCTATATTAAATATTTGTAAGGAAACCTTCTTACATGTGTCAAACTATAAAACTATAAACTAAAGAATTCCTAAAATATACTATAAAGTACCACGTGGAATCCCTTGTGCAAACCAGTTCCTAAAAATGCCATACATTTAAAATACAAATGAAATACATATAAAGACACTTATGAAACACTTTAAAAACATTTTGAGAAACATTTAAATACTATAACAATAGTGAACTATTCTGTATAAGTCCACAATAGACTACAATGATACTTTAATTAAAGAGTTTATTGAAATGTTCAATAGACATGGGTTAGAAATGATGGAGAAAATAATAAAATGTAATGATGCTAAACCCAGCCTTTATATAGAACAGGCAGAAAAATGCAATTTGGACATTAAAAATGACCTTCTCTTTGGGCAGTTTGAAGAATTGTATTTTAAGCAGATTAGGTATGTTTATTCCAACAGTAATAGACTTTTTAACGAAAAATGTAAAAAAATGGAAAGGGACTTAAGGGACTATAAAGACAATAAGGCTTATAATTTTAGGGACACTAAGAAGAGCGGACCAAGTGGGAATGAAAGGGACTTTTACAGACCCAACAGTTAGATACCAGGATAGATTCCCCAAGAAAGGGGCTTATGGTGGAAGATATGAGGGAAAAGTTTATGAACCGCAGGCTTTCATTACCGTCAACACTGGGAGGTGGGCCTAGACCAAGAGGAGAGGCAGCACAGAAGGGGTGGAGCAATCACAATTACAACTACAATCACAATCAAAACAAGTTGAGGTACAAGGAAAAATGGTAGGAAACTCTCTAGAAGGAGAAATACTAGAAGATGGTGTTATCTGTACTTACAAAGGATATCATATCTTCAATGTTGCAGGTGTAAAATTGAGTAAGGAACATTTTTCCTTGTGTATGAAAGGGTTGACATTTGTGCCCAACAAACATTTTGACTACATTGAGACCATAGTAGAATTAAAGATGTTTGTGAGAAAACTAAATTTGCTGTACACATTTCAAGATAAAAATAAGGATGAAAAGGCCTCCAAATATGTAAACAAAGAATTGAAAAAGAGAAGTAACATAAACCCACCCCTAGAACCTACCCTGAATATTATGGAAAAAGCAATTATGGAAGATATTTATAAACTAAAATGTAGGGAAAATAACGCATTTAAGAGATGGAACCTATCAAGTGAATAGTTTAAAGTGTTGAATACTGTTAGAAATGATAGAAGTGTAATGCGTCCAGATAAGGGAGGAGGAACAGTGATTTATGATGCCATACAATATTTTCAAGATATTTTTAAAATGTTGAATGACTCATTAACCTACCATTTATTCTCCATAAATGAGTTTATTATTAGTCACAATAGAATTTACTTTTACCTGGATGAATACCTCAATGAAGGAATGATATCAGGAGAACTTTTTGAAAGTTAAGAATCCCACAGTGGCAACTATCTTTGGTATTCCTAAGACGCATAAAGGGTTGGACAAATTAGCTTTTAGACATATAGTTTCAGGGAGGGGTTCCAAAACATACCCATTTGGAGTGGTGATAGACAAATGGTTAAAGAGGACGGTTGTTAATGCAGGACATATTATTAAAGATTCCTGGGACTTTTTAGGGAGATTACAAGAGACACTTTGGCACCAGGATTTACACTTTTTAACCATTGACATATCAAATTTATACATCTCGATTCCCAAGGAAGAAGGCCTTGACTACTTTAGATCAAGTATGGTCAATAATACTACCCTATCTGAGGATAACATTTATTTAATTATGGAATTCATGGAGGTAGTATTGGACCACAACTATATATTCTTTGGAGGTGAGTACTTTAAGCAACATAAGGGTGTAGCCATGGGGGCCTCTTGTGCCCCAGTTTATGCAAACTTAGTTTTGTTGGAGTGGGAAAGAAAGTATGTGTTTACAAGTGAACACAAGGTACATTTGAAACTATATGTTAGATTTTTGGACAATGTATTCATTCTTTGGAAAGGTCCAAAAGATGGGATAGAAAAATTTGTTGATTACTTGAATAAACAACATAATTTCTTCAATTTACGTATGCCCACAACAAGGAAAGGATCAGTTATTTAGATACTGTCATCATAAAGGATGGAAAGGAGTTCAGATCCAAAACATATAGAAAAACCACCTTTAGCAACTCATACTTAGAGTATTCTAGTAGTCATCCCCCCATCAGAAAAAAAGTATTATTAAAGGGCAACTCATTAGAGTTGCACGTATGACATCACACAAAAAAGATATGGAAGAAGAATTACAAAAAGTAGTAGAACTTTTTAGAGAGAGGAGATATCCTAATAAAATGTTGCAAGAAAATGTAGATTATGTCAAAAAAGAATGAGGGGGAATAGAATCCCCTATTGGGGAACCCACAGGGTTTGAAAGATAATAATCAGGAAATGGAGGGAGTTATGGAAGACTCAAAAGAATTTAAGAAGGCTATAATAGTTCCTTATTCAAATATGGCAGAAGAGGTGAAAAGGATTGTAGTCAATAATTGGGTAATATTAAGAAACAATTCAAAATTATGGTCCATAGTAGGAGATAGGCCTAATTTTGTGTTTAAGACAGGGGCAAATTTGAAAAAATGTTTTGAAACAGCTCCTAGGAAAATAGATAGAAGTGGAACTTATAAATGTGGTTCTTGTTCACAGTGTAAACACATACAATTAGAGGAATCAATTGAGCTAGAAAACACCTTAAAAACTCAAATTTATTTCAAGAGGGGCAACTGTCAGACAGTAGGGGTGATCTACTTAGCAAAGTGTGTAGGCTGTCCCAGTTTCTATGTGGGAAAAACAGAGGGAAGGCTTAGGGACAGAATCTATGAACACACGTATCAGATCGCTACATGTAATACAAACAATGCCCTATACAAACATTCTTGCGTGTGTAAGAGGTGTAGTGGGTTCAAATTTGGTATCATTGAGAAAGTTCTACCCAACCCTAGGGGGGGGGTGAGATTTTAGAAGTCACATAGAAGAAAGAGAGGTCAGGTGGCAAATAAGACTACAAGCTAGTCAAGCCTCAGGATTGAATGAAATGATATCAATTAAGCCAATTTTGAATGAGAAGGCAGCTTTAGTCAGTTAAGATATATACCTGTAGGAATATATACACAATTATTCATTAGTTATTTATTAATTATTTATTATTGAACCAGTTGGGATTGATTTTAGACATTTTTTTACTTACGAATGGTTCTAACATTTCATTATACACAATTTTTTAGACAGATTTTAGGATAGATTGTTTATATGCATTTGTATTTTTAATAAAATTGGTAAAATTTCATGATGTATTTATATAGTTAACACACATTATACCTTTTATACCTTTAGCAGCTGTTCCAAAAAGTTAGACATTAAATATTTTCTTTACTGGTATGGGTTCTTGTTATATAAATGTGTTATTAGATACGTGGACTTATACACAATAGTTCACTATTGTTATAGTATTTAAATGTTTCTCAAAATGTTTTTAAAGTGTTTCATAAGTGTCTTTATATGTATTTCATATGTATTTTAAATGTATGGCATTTTTAGGAACTGGTTTGCATAAAGGATTCCATTTTGTACTTTATAGTATATTTTAGGAATTCTTTAGTTTATAGTTTTATAGTTGGACACGTAAAAAGGTTTCCTTACAAATATTTAATATAGCTTTAAGTAAAAAAGGAAGTAACTAATTAATTATTAATGGGGGGACTATATAATGACTAAACAAATGGAGGATTACTGATTCTGATGAAATCCCTGTGGAAGGGAAGAAAGCGCTCAATCCATGTTCGTTTTGTTTTTATTGTTTTTTCTGTGCTCTACAATAAAGGACTGTTTGAGAGCATGGTGCTGGCAGTGTTTGTTTTACATCTTATTAGTGGTTTTGGCACTGTTATGGCTGTTGGATTCGTAGTAAGAATTTGGTAAGATGCATGGTGGGCTAAAGGGTTGTTAAGTAAAATGAGATACACACCCATCAGCACATACTCAAAGCACAGATCAACACTCTGATACCACTTTCAGTAAAAATGTGTTTGTTGTATACATTACATGTATATATCATTTACAAAAGTCTTTTTAACTCTAAGAGAAAACAATCATGTCACCTTGATCAGTTGCAGTGTTACAGGTATTGTTTTGTGGGATGCATTCGCTCAGTAAGCTTTTGTGCCTGAGATTACATAAAGTGTATGGATACATATATATATATATATATATATATATATATATATATATATATATATATATATATATATATATATATATATATATATAAATAAAACTGGCAGGTACTCAAACAGCACATTATATGGGCAAGGGGGAGGGTGGTGGTGTAAGGAATTTACTAGGCCACTCACAAACAAGAAGAATTCCTAAAAAACAGAGGAAGCAGAAACATACTCTGCTGAAAAGATGGCACATAAGCCAAAATACTCTAATGCAGAGAATGAGGTGGTACCCCAAGCCTCTGATGCAGAGAATGAGGTGGTACCCCAAGCCCTCCATCTCCATGGATGATGGCTCTTTCGCCTGCATGTTGTTGAGCAGGCCTACCCAGACTGTTTCTGGCCAGATGTGATGGTAGACATCAATGCAGTTGGTAACCACAATTGCAGTTATGGGAGGGTGCACCACTGGGCCACTGACATAACACATGCTGATGAACTATGAACTGAACACCTGGCATGAAAAGGTAGGTCAAGGTGTGCTGGGCCATTAAGTGAAACACCTGTCATGGAGAAAGAAGAGTTTCTTTGCTCTGTCAGAGGCAGTGGCACCTCCACATGGTCCCACAGTGTGGTGCTGGATGCCAAGGCAGAGCTTGAGTGTCCAGCAAGACAATCTACTGGAGATGTCCCATGTATGTAGGCCACTATTTTGTGTAAGACTACCTGCATGTGCTCTAAATCCCTTAGTGACTGTCCAGATTATTAAAGCTGCATGATTTATGATATACAGGAACATCAGGGATAGCCCCCTGCATGGTCATCTGCACAAGGTATGCAATTAAAATATTTACTTTTTTAACATTAATATTTACACACCTCAGTTTCACATATATTCCTGGTGCTGGGTCCTACTTACAGTGAATATATTTTTGCCTTAGTTATATTTACTGGTGATTCTGTATCCAGTACAAGTACTGTGGAACTGCCCCCACCTGACGCTGGAGGATCAGCAGCCTCTGATGATGATGGTGGGGATGACATAGCACAGTTAAGGAGTATGGAGTGTGTGATGGACACAGGGAATGTGACCACTGCATCTATTATGCAGACATGGGCACAGCCTCTATGCCTCAGCAGTCACTCCACACACAGAGAGGTCAAGTTAATAGGGAAACTAGCAGGCAGGAAAGAGTGGTACCACCTAACAGACACAAGTCAGAATTTGCCACTACCACTCATGGGCTGAGAGGTGCACACAGGGTGGTGGGTAATGGCACTCAATGGAGACATGGTTACCACCATTTCCCTGGGATTAATGTGTCAGTGGCTGCAGCCCAGAGTATGTGCAGTGCTATCATGGAGCCACAGGCTATTAGCACTACAGCTATGGTGGAGATAGTGGGGATGATGTAGAGTGTGCATGATGAACTAAAGGAGTGCATATCCCATATGTGTGATGGTTTGGATAGACCCAATCACATACTATAATATGCAATGTCTTCATAAAAACACCTGCCAGTGGTGAAATGCCATCCACAAAGGTGGTTCATCACTACTGCCACATATGTTAGTCATTATGGTAGTGGATGACCTAAGTCATGCACCCACAGCTCAAGCACATCCAGGGCTACACCTGTTGTGGAGGTGTCAACACCCAGGAGAGGGCATTCCTGTTGTTGTAGTCATGGCAATGGCACATCTCATAGAAGACCACTTATGGTCATAAAGCACAACATCACCTGGCCAGGGTCATGGTACAACCAGTGCAACTCTGGATAGAGCCAGTTCTCATGGGTGGATGAGCACAATGGATGCTCAAACCTCTGCCTCAAGCCCTGAAACTCTCCAGTACTACAAGTTGCAGTGCTGCAGCTACTGCTGAGGCTGTGCCTGTGTCCCACCAGAGCCACACTCACAACACTGGTGCATCACAAACATAGCCGGTCTTAGGCATAGGCCAACTAGGTGACCGCCTAGGGTGCCGCTCTAGCAGGGACACTTTTCCAGTATTTATTTAGGGTAGGGAGACCAGGATGGGGGCACCTGGTGGTGTGGTGGGGGCGCTGTGGATCCCTTTTGCCTAGAGCACCAGTTGACCTAAGGCCACTCACACACACAAACAGCCACTGTCACAGGCCCTTCACAAAGTCTTTTATGTTAGCCCCCTCCCAACACACACACACACACACACACACACACACACACACACACACACACACACACACACACACACTAAAATGCAATATATGCAGCAGTACATTTTATTTTAATAATCCTCAGTAGTCACAAATTTCACTATGACTGAGATCCACTCATGTGTTTCCTTCTTCACCTCTGAAAATGTTAATAACTTTTCCCTAACCTTTGTACATTGTTACTTAGGTTGCCTATGTCTGATGCACAGCATGGCCAGCTTATGCATGTGTATGAGAAGCCTGATGTTACTTTTGCATGTGTGACAAACGGAAATGCTGCCAGCCCAGCTAGCTGGAATTTTGCAAATAATTATATATCACTTGAAAATATTAATATGATTTATATAGAAATGTGACACTGCTAGCCCAACTATCTGGAATTTTGTAAATAATCATATGTCATTTGTGAATATTAATATGATCCATAGGCTTGTCTTACAAATGTAAGAGAACTACATTTTATGTGTATATTAAACTACTGGTGCAGAAGTGTGTGTTGAACTGTATGTTCTGTACTGAGCTTCAAGAATGTAACCACAGTGTACCCTACTAGAAAATAACAGACTTAACTTGCAAACTCTAAGAAAAAAAGTGAATTGTTCTACGATTGTGTTTATCTCTCAGTTTCACTGAAGGAGACAGGATGTCTACAGCAGAGGTTTCTTTCTACTGTCTTGAAACAGAAATAATTACTAGGTTTGGAATGTAAGGTGTTTTACTGCTGTGTGACTTCCCAGTAGCTGCATATCTGAGAGATGAGTATTTTTCACAGAGAAATGTTAAATTCTGTTGGTATCTGTTAGCCTGGGAACTGAAGGCATGTGACAAATAGTGATGTCATCCAGCTGGTCCAGCAGTAATGTTTTGATATTAATTTGGGAACTCTCTCAGAGACTGTGCATTTTGTAGTTTATCTTTGGACCTGAAAACAACCATTCTCATCTGCGTTTTCCTTGCTGTGTAAGTAAGTCTAGGGTACAGTGATATCTTTTAGCTATAGATAGGAATATAGTGAAGATTAGTCTAGATGTTTTCTGTATTAGGTTCATAGGTTCATAGGTAGGTACTAGGCTATCAGCCCTGGGGCCTATATAAGCCTAGCCAAAAAGGTTCCCTGGCTTTTGCCACCCAATAAACTTATTTATTTGAGACTATCCTGCAATGTTGCTTTAATATATTCCCTGTGATTTTGAATTCTGTAGTCACTGTGCTGAGTTAAGTATTATCTTGTTCTTTTATTATTATTTATTATTAAATATATTTAAACCTTTTAATTGTGGCTGGTTTGTTTAGAGATATTTAAGGTCTTTAGAATACTTGCATATGTATTGGGTGACATTGTACAGGCCACTCCTAAATAGCTTTGAAAGTATTGGTCACACTTACCATTTGAATAATAGTAACATTACACAATAAGATTGGTCACCCTTTAAGAAGGGCCTTAAAGTAGATGATAAGGGGTCCTGGTGGCAGTGCTAACTACATTATGGTCTGGACAGAAGGGGGTATAGCTAGTAAACCTGTGCCAGCCTTTCCCAGGTGTGTGTTTGTGTATAAATCAAATATCAATGTGTGTGTGTGTGTGTGTGTGTGTGTGTGTGTGTGTGTGTGTGTGTGTGTGTGTGTGTGTGTGTGTATCAGCTACTTGGGCAGGGACATGAAGCACTGGTTGGACAGAGAGAGTGCTGAGAGGACTTGGTTTGGAACCCTGGCTAAGGACTCAACTCTATAGCTGTGCCAGTGGGGAGTCTTATTGGGGATCTGGAGAAAGAGGGAGAAACCAGCCCCAGACTGATTGTGATCTCTGTGTGCTCTTAAGGAAAATTGTACTTTACTGTGTGTGTGCTTTTCATCCTCCTAATGGGGATATCCCTCGCCGGTGCTAGTGGTGACGATTGAGGCTCCTTGATTACTGGGCCAGTGTAGGGGCATCACAGCATGCATCATTTTTACTGCAGTGTATATGCTTTTTTCTCATCTACCATGTTTTGCAGCTATATACAAGCTGCTGCCTCTTTACCAGTGCCACAACACAGTGCATCTCCCACCATCTGGCATGATCATCCCTGCTGCTGGCTCCTCCACTGACTTACCCTCCACTGCCTGGTGTGCTGGGGACTGCTGCTCCTGCAAGTGCCAATCTTGCTTTAACTGCCTTCTGAGTATGATACTGTATAACACTGCACATACTGATATATTTTTTGCACACAAGCCAGGGGCATACTGAGGGACACCACTGCATGAATCCAGACAGTGAAAACATATCATTAGCAGCCCAGACACAACCTCACTAATGTTTCTGGATTGAGCACCACTGTACCCCTGGTCTGTTTGAGTTTGTGGATTTCTTATGGGTGTCATGAGCCAGGCTTCCATTCATATCTGGCATCACCAAGTAGATGCCCCTGTGGGAAGAAACCCCCTCACAAAATGTTTATATGTGTCATAAATGTACCATATGTGGAGTCATGATAGCTGTTAAGGTAGCATGCAGACACACTGTAGATTGTATCCTCTGAATTACAGACCACTTGACAGCCGATGAAGTAATACCCTTTACAGTTCACTTTCCTCCTTCCTAGTTCAACAGGTAGGGCCTTAATTTCAATGTGGAGGAACTCTATGACTCCATTATTTCAGGGAAATAGGCTATATCATAGAAATCCTATATGGTGTTGGCTCTCTCCTCTGTATTACATGGGAACCACATATGCTCCCACACCAACTAAATCATCGTATCAAGAAACTGATAGAGTATTCTCAAGGCAAATGCCTGAGATACCAAAGGCTGGATCCAGCACAAAACAACCTAGGCAGATGCCTAGGGCCAGGTGCTGGAAGAAGGCCCAGCATGGCCTTAAAAAATATATATATATATATATATATATATATATATATATATATATATATATATATATATATATATATATATATATATATATATATATATATATATATATATATATATACATATATGAATCCACTACTCTGTACAGAAAACAGGCTCTGTACCGTTTAAAACACTGATTCTTATTATACTTGGATGTCAGGCTTTCAGTGTCACCCACACTAGAAGCATTGCTGAGTGAGAGAATTTTTTTTCCTTCTTTTTCACTACTTAACACACATGTAAGTTCAGCAGCCTTAGAAGTACCTTTGCAGCAATCGACATCATTGGAAGTACCATTGCTGAGTGTGAGCAGGAGATTAGGAATCCAATCAGGAGATTTGTTCATAGGGGAAGGGCAGTTTGCTTGCCTTTTTTTTTTCATCTCTTTCACGCATGGAAGGGAAAAAGAATAGTTTTTCAGGCAGGAGATTGCTGAGTTAATGTTCAGAGTGACAGAAGATACATAATTTGGTGTGTGTGTGTGTCCCAAAGGCATATTCACCAAGGATGTAAACTTTATAAGATTGTGCGTGTGTGTGTGTGTGTGTGTGTGTGTGTGTGTGTGTGTGTGTGTGTGTGTGTGTGTGTGTGTGTGTGTGTGTGTGTGTGTCCAAGGAAGATTCCCCAGTAAACTCTATATGAGGGATTCTCCAGAATGTATTGAAAACTCTACAGGATAGATTCTCCATGATGTATTGAAAATCAAATGGGATGATTCCCCAGTAAATTCTAAAAGAAGGATTCTTCAGGGTATATTGAAAACTGTAGAGAATGTACACAGAAAACTGCCAAGATAGCTTGTAATTGCTGCTTCACCAGGAGGATTACAGTAAACAATTTCAGGTAAATCAGTTTATGCTTAGTTAGAAGAGTCTTTACCCTAAGTCCCAGGAACACTGCCTGGTTTTCTGACTTGCTTAGAATCACACAGAAGGAGGGGCTAGAGAAATGCAAACCTTGTATCCTTGACTACAGGAAGCAGCTCATTAAGAGCTCTGAGCTTAACCCACTGCACTAGCTGCCAGACCTTCTTTAACTTCTCCATTTTCTGAGAAATCACTGAGAATAATAGTCAATAATGCCAGTTATTAGAGTTACATAGTTGTTCAGAAAATGCATTTCAAGTTCATTAGAGTTGTTTGGCACTTAAGTTTAAGAAACTGATTTCTGTTGGCAAAAGTACAGACAGACCTTGAATCCTTTCACCTCCAGATACCTGCTGTGTGCCTTTGAGAAAATCACTCAAACAGTGCTCCTTGGTCATTCCTGAAAAGGGACATCTTCTACACTGAGTTTAACTGGATAGCAAATAGATAAAAGATAATGTTTTTAAAATATGGGTGTCTTCTTTATTTTTGGCTTTGTCAAGAATTATTGAACAAAGAAGTTAAGAGGTATTTTTGCCCGTTCTGTGCAAAATTTGTAGCTTTCTGGCAAACTGTTGTAGATTGCAGTCACTAAATAGAGACAGGCATGGTTTTAGGATTTGTATCCTTTAGAAAATGTTTGCTTTTGCAAAGCTTTTTATTCTAACAACTTGTCAAGTATATGAGAGAAACATCTAAAATCTGTTCCTGATTTCTGGGATTTTTGTCTCTGATTTGCACTAAGATGTTGAGGGGGAAGAGGGAAGTCACAATGGGTTCCACTGTATAGTTCTGACAGCAGTAAGATGAGCTACATTTCAAGGACATTAGTTATGAATGTATTCATTCACTTGTTCTCAAGCAGATTTCTGAGGTGTACAGTCATGTGAGTGGCTGTAATTGAGGGTCTATATCACAAAGTCAAAGTTTGAAAAGAGTGAACGCTCTTACATCGACATCAAATACACGAAGCCACAGAAAACCGAACGCCGGAACATCAATTTTTTTCCCAGGGACAAAAATCGCTGGGCCATTGTCAGAACTTTGCTGCTTCCTCCACTGTGGTGCGATCTCGGAGTTGGCATATTTATATGTTGTGTTTGGATTTGTTTTTTTTTTTTTTTTTTGGAACAGCGATTTTTCCCCTGGGAAAAATAACATTGTTCCGTACGTTTGAGATTCTGTACTTTCGGGTATTTTGTGTTGATTTAAGAGCGTTCACTCTTTTCAAACTTCGACTTTGTGATATAGACCTGTAAATGATGGCTGCATGTGTATAGAAATACCTGGTTCCTGCAACCCACAGTAGTTATGGTGTAAAGGAAGAAACTGATTGTAGTAAATAGCATCATGATATGAGCCATGTTCTTTGGTTACAAATCTTGGTTTCCTTGTTTTGTTAACTGTTGACAATGTGTTTATTTGGCTGTCAATAAATTGGACAGCATGACATTTGAGTTTAATGTTAATATTTTAAGTCACAATACATTTTTAATTTTAAAAACAGTTTTCTTTTGTAGACACAGGAGTGTGAAATGCACTATGAGCTGCTTCTGTAGTGCAGGGTTTGAGTCCCTCAGCCTTAATTTCTGTTATGTGTGACCAGGTCACCTCACCAGTCAGTGCTCTTATGCTACCCCTACAAAGGGACACTTGTATCTGGTGGGCTTTCCCAAGCTGTTACCAAATGCATTGCACATTTGTCTTTTGAATTCCTGTACCCCTCACACACACTGTAATTAGTGCTTCACTATATGCTGTTTGACTATGAGTCTCAGCACATGCCTGGGTTGCCAGCTGCATTTTCAGTAAATGTGAGTTTCAAGAGAAGAGAACTTTACTGTTGCTCATGCTAAGCCTGTTTTCAATGTGAGACTGTTTTGCTTAGCAAATGGCAGTCAGTGTTTTGTTGTAAAATTTGAAATAGTTTTAAATTAAATCCAAATCTTTGTGCGCATTGTAAAATAACAAAAAGGAATAGTATGTGCAATGACAGATTTGAACAGTGTTTTGTGGTAATTGAGGAGAGGCAGGCAAGTAACAGAATATTGGTATGGCTGCATGGGTGTGGATGGGGAGGGGTTAGTCCATTATGGTGCCTAGGGCCACATTTGACCATTATCTGATTCTGAAGATACCCCATTTTTTTGCCAGTAGGTCATTGAAAAGTCCCTGTAGCTGATATACACAAAGCCACACATAGCTTAGTATCCACTAGTATAGATTCTCTACAACTCCTATGAGGCTTCAGACAAAGTTTACACATGTAAACGATTTCTTGTGTCATTTTATATCCACACAGTACTAGTCTACAATGTTTGTCTTTAAGTCCATGAAATATTAGGCAAGGCCAGATGGCCTGACAACTCTGGGGGTTAATGCTGTGCACCATCTAGCAAGGCAGTAGCAATAAGAGCCTCTTACAGATAGATATTTTCAACTGCATGATTCTCTTAGTCTGAACATAAACATTCATCCAAGCTCAAACATGCAGTGGGCACAGCCCCATTGAACAATACTTAAACATTCATGAATCACTTCACTCTTGTTTTGTCTCATTTGCATACCACAAGATGCTCGTTGTAATAATGTTGCTCATTACCATGTCATTACATGACCACTAGCATGGACCATGCCTGTGTTTGCTGCTCAATCATCCATGCTTGTGGCACATGCATTTCTGAATTACACACACCTTGCACATGGCTACTTGTTGAGCACATTCCCTTACTACAGTATGGGAAAGTTTTCTTAATCTGCACCAATATGGGAATTGGGGGGGGGGCAGAGATAAACAGAGCAAGCAAAGGGTAATGCTAGCAAGATAAAAAGAAATAAAAAGTAAAGCCAGTTATAAAGAATTAATTTTTAGACATGAAGGATAAATGGATGGAACTGATTAGCTATTAGTGCCTTTTTTCATTCCCTGTATAATTTCCTGCATTTTCAAAATGGTTAAGCATACTTGACCACTGGGAGAGCACTGTTATAAAGACATTACCATTTCCCATAGCTATCACTGTGCTGTTGGAAATTTGGGTGATGAAATGATTGTAACCCATTTCCTGATCTGCACTTCAAAAGTAAGGTGGGCAATGTTTAAGTCAAAATAAGAGGTCTATATTTGCCACCTCTCTAGCCATAAAATATGCATTCTTTCTATATTCTTAACAGATACTTGCATGGCTGTTGCTTTATTACATTAGTTTATTAACTAAATGAGTTTTTTTTTTTTTCCAAAATCTCTTTATTTCAATTTTCTTTTTTCAAATAATAACAACAATACGGTAACTCAAAAACACAAATAAACAATACAAATACCAATCTAAAGAAAACAGACAACAATCTCATTCCGAGAAAATTATACATATATATATATATATAATATATACACAAGAAGTCACTACATCGTCAAGTAAAGTATGAGAATTCTTATGTTCATTTGGTCTCATAAAGGATAGTTAGAATGGGGATAGTCTACATATAAAGTAAAAATAGAAATGTAACCATTTATTTGTATGTTTAGGGAAAATATCTAATTACACATATACTAAGAAAAGGGAGAAGATGCAAGAAAGTCTGGTTATACTACATTCATTTCTTATTTAAAGGTTAGCTTTTCATGACAATTTGTAGGCAAATTTTATTTGTCAAGAATTATATCTAACAAGTAACCTCAATATTTTTGATAATAGCGTTTGTTTTTTGTTTTTGAATAAATTAATTTGTGAGATGAGATATATTTGATAGCAAGATTGCTAAAATTTTCCCATGTAATTGGTGACATGACATTCCAATTCTTTGTAATAAAGAATTTAATAAGGGCACACATAGTAATAAAAACATGTTTTAATATTTTTGGGAGTTGATTGATATTAATGTACAATATAGCTGTCTCCCAAGTAAGGGTTGATTTTTCATATTCCATCTTCTCTAATCTTACTGTCAAGGAGCACCATAAGCTGTGTATCTTAGTACAGTTCCACATGACATGTACAATATCAGCTGTTTGATCCAGACAATGGGGACATATGGGTGAAAAGTTAGGATTTAATTTATTTAATTTAGATAAGGTATAATATAGATTGTTATTTACCATAATTTGTGTATATAACAGCTTCTTGAAAGGAATGAATTTGATTGTATTTTCAATGGCTAGTTTCTTATTTTCTTCAGTCAGTGATTGATTTTTCGTTTGCCAATAGTTTGAAAATAATAAAGACTTCTGATGTTTTGCACTCATTACAATTTTATAAGTCCTAGAAATTGTTCTCCCTTTAATCGCACGATTTTCAAGTATTAATTTAACTAAATCTATGTTCTGTAAGTCAGTGTGTATTTGTGAGAATTTAGCATTTATAAGATGAAGAAGTTGGTTAAGGATAATACTGTATTTCATAGGATGTTTGAATTCAAGTCTCATTTGCCCCGTGTTAGAGTCTTTCCATTGGTATATATCCCATATTGTGTAGCCTTTTATCAGGGGGTAGTTTGTTAGATTTACTGGTTTATTATTTATTAGTAAATTAGGATTTAGGTGTAACGGTTGTATAAGGGCAAAAGCGTCAGCTAATTGCAATGATTTAAATAGTTTATGAGTTGTAAGAATCATGTTTTTAATTAGTGGGTGTAAATTCTTCTTGTGTATTCTAGCCTGGTTTAAATTTAAGAATGGTAAGGATTTGATATTACAACCAAGGGATTTCAACTGTTCATACCAGATTTTGGTCCATTGGGGTGTCCAAGTATTTATATATGAGTCATAGTTTATTATTTGTATTAGTCTGTATACAGTAATTATACTATAGTAAAGCTTAAAATCAGGTAACCCCAATCCCCCCTTATCTTTGGCGAGTACAAGTTTTGCATAGTTAATTCTGGTAGATTTGGGATACCATAAGAATCCTGATATAGCTTTTTCCATGGCAAGGAAGAAGTTTTGGGGAATATTTGAAAAGGTAGCATTTAATTGAAAGAGTATTCTTGGTAAAAAATTCATCTTGACAACACTAGCTTTTGACAGTAGAGACATATTAATGTTCTTCCATCTACCCATATCATTTTGAATATTAGTCCATGTAGTTAGTAGGTTATTGTTTATAATATCTTTGAAGTCTGAAGTAAATATTATTCCTAGATATTTTATCTGGTAGTTTATTTTGATCTCACTCATAGGAAAGTACAATTCTTTATGCCCTATAGGACTGAGGGGAAATATGTGTGACTTGTTTAAATTTAAATTATAATTTGAAACTATCGAGAACTCATCAATAACTTTAAGTATTTTTGGGAGGTCAGTAGTGGGGAGTTGGAAGTATATATTTAAGTCATCAGCAAAGGCCGAGTATATAAGATTTGTATTGTGGATTCTGGGAATATGATGAAAGTTTTTTGTGAAATAAACAGAAGGAGGGGTTCTAGATAAAGATTAAATAGGTATGGTGAAAGAGGACATCCTTGTCTTGTACCACTGGATAAGAGTATAGGGTTAGTTATAAGTTTATTTACCTGTATAGTGGTAGAAGCTTTCTGATACAGAACCTGGATCATTTTAATGAATTCTTGAGGAAAACCATATAAAGGCAGTATATTAAAGAGAAAGTGTAAGTTTACTCTATCAAGAGCTTTAGTTGCATCTACTGTAAGGGCATATCTTGGGCATTTATCCCTATTAAATACAATGGTATCTAAAAGGAGGGTGTTGTCACTTGTTTGCCTGTTTGTCATAAAGCCCATTTGTTGTTGGGAAATAATAGAGGGGAGTATATTCTTAAGTCTATTTGCTATATCATGGGCTAATATCTTAAGATCAGTGTTTATGAAGGCTATTGGTCTATAATTTGCTGGGTCTGTTGGGTCAGAATGCGGTTTAGGAATCATCATTGTCTTGGAGTTATTTAAGTATTTGTATGTTATACCACATTGTATTATATAGTTGAAAACTTTTAATAACACTTTGGAGATAGGTTCCATGAATAGCTTATAAAAATCTGATGTGTATCCATCAGGCCCAGGGGATTTACCTAATTTTAGTTTGTTTATTGCAGCTTTTATCTCTTTTAAATGTAACAGTGATTTTAAGAGTTTCCTTTGATCTTCTGTAATTTGTGGAAAGTTTATATTATGTATAAAACCCTCAAATCTGTCTGTAGATGATGATAAGGGTATATTGTATAATTTCTTATAAATATCTTCAAAAGCATCCACTATATCTTGATCTTTATATTTCACCTGTCCTTCATATTTTATTTCTTTGATCCTAGGAAGTCCACTTTTTATGTTAATTAGTCTAGCTAGGAATGTTGATGGTATTTGAGCCCATTCTGAATATTGATATATTGACCTTAATTCTAAGAAGGAGATATTTTCTAAATGTGTTTGTGTAATTGTTTTTGCCAATCAATTATTTTTTCCTCAAGTTCTTTAGAATATTTTTCCTGAAGTTCTAGTTCAGCAGTGTTTATTTGACACTCTAGTTCATTCTTAAGATTGTTATATTTTTTTTGAGCCATGCAGATTTTTGAATAATAATACCCCTGATGACCGCCTTGGTAGCCGCCCATTGTATGTCATATGGAATTTGATCGGATATAAAATCATTTTCAAGTTGGGCTACCACATTCTGAATTTCTTGTGTAGTTTCTTGGTTTTGTATAATTTTAGGATTTAACGTCCAGGTATTGAAATAGGAAATATTTTGTTTATGAGCTTGAAAGTTTATTAAAAGTCTAATTTTGAAATGATCTGAAAGAGTTCTAGGTGATACAGCATAATTTATTCTGTTAGAAAGGAAAGCTTAACTAAATGAGTTCTAATAATATATATGTGTGTGTATATCTATATGTATGTATGTGTATGTCTACCCATATGCAAACCTCTTTCCATGTTTACATTTTCATCTGCATGTTTTTTTTTTTCCACATTCATATTGCTATTTTATTTTTTCATTCTATAAATTTGTTTTGTAGCATTCAATAACTAACACAGTATAAGAAGATCACTGGAATATTATTATGCTTGGTGTTGCTGTGGCACAATACCTTGTTTAGAACTATCATCTTCCTTTCATGCAGCTCTGGTGGTGGAGACTTCCAAGTGTACTCCAGCAGTTTTTTCTTAAAGTTGGCAGTAGGAGTTACAAGTACTGATGACGGCTATCCTAGGATGTGGCTAGATAAGTGCTCATCTGGAGTGAATGATGTTGACGTTCAGATATGGGGAGGAACAAGGTATGATCCTTAGATATAATAGTATTATGTATAAATATGTTTTTTTACATTTTATGTTTAGTATGGAAAATGCTGACTGGCAGTTTTAAAACTGCCTTTGTAGGTAAGATTTTTGGAAAAGGTAAATTTAACTCAGGAACCCTAATACATATATGACTGTAACTATTTGTTCAGAGTATTGGCAGCTCTTTAACTGTCGCATGCAATTTTATCTGATAACCTGGTTTTCTTTCATTATTTTTGTAATACACTACAAAACTACACAGGGAAAAGCATGATTTAAATAAATAAGTATGGCTGGCTGGTTGGTTGGCTGAATGAATAAGAAATGGTAGAACAACTTTTACTGTCAGTTCTTACACTAGGACTTGGGTGGTCCACAAACTGCACTTTAATAAGCAGTAGACAAAGTGATGGAATAATATCCACATTCAGGTATCTTATCTATTTTTTAAATTAATGTACTAGATTTATGTTAAAGTTATAAATCAGAAGTAATTTTTAAATGAGTTATTTTTTTTATTTTACTAATAATGGTATATAGTAAAAGAAAATAATGCATTCTGAACAGAAAAGATATGACAATATAGTGTTACAGATATGTACGTTATTAACTGGAACAAACACCAAATATGTTTAAAGAGTAAAAAATGAAGACTCATTTTATATATTAGCATGAATATCACTAATAAATACAAAATCACATTAGACACTAGACTTATCTCCCCATATTTTGATTTAGTATGTAATGCAAGAGCAATCGTTATAATAAAATGCATATACCCAAAACATATTGGATAGAACCACAATAACAAAATATATCTTTTGCTTGAGGTTTCAAGATGATGGACAAACAGCGCAGCAGATAGATATGAAACTAGCTAATCGTAAATTGAATGATTTAAAAAATAAAAATAACATGATAATTCACACCTTAGAGAAAAATGTTGGGAGTATTGTTATAGTTTATATGGTGAACAGCAGGAGGGGGGAGGAGTATTGTTATAGTTCATATGATGAACACCGGGGGAGTATTGTTATAGTTTATACGATGGACAACAGGGGGGAGTATTGTTATAGTTCATATGACCTTCACTTGGTTTCAAAATAATCTGATTGCAGACTCTGATTCTTTCCTTCCCTTGCCAAATGCTAACTTCTTAGTCTGTTACCTATTCTAAAAAATTCAGAACCAAGAATTAAATTTTGGTTTCATCATAGAGACAGACCCCAATGCAATGCCTCCCTTCCCTGAGTTTGATGTCAGTTTTCTAACCTGAACCAAGAAAAGCCCCTTTTATTGGGATCAAATGTACATTACTTGTCATATAAATTTCTCTAAATAGGTGAAGTTATATTTGGATTTTCCCAATGACTATCTAATTTTAGGATTTTACAAGCTAAGTTAAGTAACAAATGCAACTAAGCACTAAAGTGACTGGAATGGGGCCTCTGCTAAATTAATTGTTGCCAGATAGCAAAGCCAACCACAAGGCATTCTATAACTATGTCAAGAATCTAAATGGCTATGCTCAGATCTGCTCTGAGCTAAAACAGAATGGCATTAAATATACTGATCCCAAGGATATTGCCAATATCCTGGCAGATCGATTAAGTGCCAACTTCACCCCCCCTCTCACCCTTTAAATGGCCCATCTCAATACTGGAAGATTGCCAAATTCCAGTAATAACGGCCACACAGGTAAAAAAATGCACTCTCCAAACTAAGAATACAGCATCCATGGGACCAGATGACATCCCGGGCTGTGTACTACATGAACTACAAAATGAACTGGCACCTCACCTAAGTGTCATGTTTAATCATACCCTCACCTCAGACTTCATGCCCACTGAGTGGTGCACAGCTACAGTTATCCCATTCCACAAGAGGGGATCCACCTTGGATCCTGGGAACTACTGTCCCATCAGTCTGACTAGCCTGATCTGCAAGACCATGGAACATATTATCATGGAACTTATAAACAAAGACATTGACAACCTTAGAACACTGGACCCCACCCAGTTTGGGATCGTGAAGGGCTGATCTTGTCTACTGAACCTTATTGACTTTTTCGAATCAGTCTCCAGAGCTGTGGAAGAGGGTAAGGCAGTCCACACAGCCTATCTGGACCTCGCCAAGGCCTTTGACACCATCCCCCACTCTGGAATCATAGATAAACTTACGAAGCTGGGCATTAATCCCTACGTCACTCAATGGATTGCCAACTGGCTTACTGACAGAACCCACACTGTAAAAGTAGCTAACTCCAAATCCAGCTCCAGACAAGTGACAAGTGGAGTACCTCAGGGTTCAGTCCTGGGACCTCTCTTGTTTGGCATCTACTTCTCTGAAGTACAGGCCAACACTAACGGACTCTGGCTAACAAAGTTTGCAGATGACTGCAAACTTGGAGCCATTATTGAATTTTCAAATGATGTGGATACTCTACAAAAGGGCCTAACAGAAACAGATGCTTGGTGCCAGAGCCATGGGCTCAAGCTCAATGCCAAGAAATGTATAGTTATCCCCTTTGGGAAAAAACATGTACCCGTGAATTATCACATAGGTGGCAGTACACTAAACAACAAAAGTGTGATAAGAGACTTAGGGGCACAGGTGGACAGTGGTCTCACCTTCAATAACCACATCACCACAACAGTCAGGAAATCCTTCTATCTGGCACACCTCATCACTAAGGGCTTTTCATCCAGAAAAAAGGAGGGCATTGTCCCACTGTACTCATCCCTTATTAGACCTATTATAGAATACAATGCCCCATTTGGTATGTACCTCTCAAGACATCTGCAACAACTGGAGAGGCCGCAGAAATATCTCACTAAAAGAATCACAGGCCTAAAGCAAATGACCTATGCTTACCACCTTAGAAAACTCCAGCTATACTCTGTCGCATAATGTCTACTCCGAGGCAATCTCTGCTTAACATACAAGGCCATGTCAAACCCAGAGCTGTTGGACATGCTACACTTAAAGAAATCCCAATCCCTCAAAGCCACATGCTCCAGGGATCTAAATCTTGTCATCACAATAAAAAAAAACATGCTGGAGGGATAGGTTCCTGACCCAGAGACTCCCCAGACTCTGGAATAGACTGCCCATACATGTCAAACACAGCCTCTTTGGCCCTTTTGAAGAGGGAACCTTGATGATTGGATGGGAGAAAGGAAATTCACCCCAGGGATCACGTCAGTCACCCTGCTAGACAGGGGTCCAGGGAAGTAAATAGTGTGGGAAGAAATAGCCAGGGAATTGTTATGGCTAGGCCTGTATAGGCCCTAGGACCGATAGGCTAGTACCAACCTATGAACCTATGTGAATATTAACAAACTGTCCAAAAGCTATAAAGACATTTCTTTAGCTATCCTGTATCACTCTCCCCTCTTAGACTAGATGTGGATATAAACCAGAAATAACCACAATAGATGTAAATAGGATATGAATCACTGCAACTGCACAGATGTTTACTATAATAAATAATTTCTGATTCATAATGTTTCAATGGACTTTTTAATGAAATAAACAAGATTAGAAAGTATTTCAGAAGCTTTTTAAAAATACTGGGAATGTCACTTAATCATCAATTGTACTTGGGAATGCAAATTTTGGCCTAGCAGTTTATTGTAGCCACACCAGGCATTTATGCAATGGCTTATTTAAATCCAGCTGCCATAAATGCATACGATATCCCCTCATTTTTTTTATTTTTTTTTTTTATTAGTTCTGTGGAACTAGATAAGTTGTAGAAGATATACAATTCAGATATTAAATAAAATTATTTGACTGCCAAGAAATGATCGCTCAAAAGAGAACATTTTACATCAGCCCACTGAAAATGATTTTAATGCTGCTTAAAGGAATAGGTTCTGGTAAGCTATCTGTCAGCTCAGATGTTGTTAATACCTCCACACAAGCAGTTTTGGCTGATTGTTGCGCTTCACACTGCGCTCTTTTAAAATATCAGGACACATATAATGCAGTGATTATACTCTGAAATCAAAATGTGTAGCAGAATAAAATGTCTAACATCTTTTAATGCTCTTTCTCCTGCAGAGAGAGAGAGAGAGAGAGAGAGACTTAGTTTCTGTCTGCTTTCTTATTTGGTGATGCAAAGTGTTTTACCATCTTTCAATTGAAATCTGGTAAAGCTCATTGTGCTACTATACATTTTTTTCTTTTTTCTTCTATAACTGGTAGTTCAAACAGCAGATAAAGCTCCTTGCACCTCAATTAATTATGACTGGGACTTACCAGTTATAACCATTATCTTTTCTCATCATGAATGCCAAGAATGAATGCTTAAGCATGAATGCTTAAGCTTCAGTTTTGATGTGAATTTTTTGGTATCCATACCTTGAACTAATAAGCTGGCTATGAGCAGAGACATGGCCATAATTATCTCTCTGTCCCATGTCAACACTGCATCCATGATGACCAGTAGTTGTGCTACACATTGCAATAATTAACAGGAAATAAACTAAGGGTACTCACTCTTTCTGGTTCTGCCACCAGCAGATAGTTATTTTCAAGAAGAGTGAGTGGATGTAGACCAAGGCAGAAGCAGAAACTCATGTTATCTATGGTGTTTACCCACTATCGCTCCCGCAAGTTCCCATTAATTCTGGGAGCACCTCTAGCGTTCACTTCTGCTTGTGAAAAATCACAAAAACTGTCATGAAAATATATTGACTAGCAGGCCAGTAGGGAGGGAGTTGGTAAACCAGGAAATGCATGCAACTATGCTATGATATTTTAGTTATTTACAAGAAGATCGTAGAATACCACAATATCTGAAACAGCAAACAAGCAGGGAATCAGAGAGCACAGAAGAGAGCCTTATAACAAGCTGAGAAGGGTGCCCTAGATGAGTTACATGGGTCCCTATCAGTTCAGTGAAACGTCAGTTCAGCGGATAGCATTTTCAGTGCACTTACATCAAACATGCCATTCATCAAACTGTTCATACTGAGCTTGCGGTACAGAGATGATCAGGAAATTTGCCCTTTCCTCACTGTAGTTCGATCTCGGAATTGTTAGATATAATTAGTGGGGGGTGCAACCCCCCCAAATATGAGGAATTTCATAAACCTCATTTTCAATGAAATGCTGTTCATTGAAGTGTCACTCTGATGAAGTAATATAGACCTGAGTTACATTGTAGGGAATGTATCAGAAGAAAATCTTCCTCCATTCTATCTCTTCTTCATTAGCAGTTGCAGATCCTGATCCATTTGTTTTTCTTCTCTCCTCCTAGGTGTGTAAGAGGGAATGCTTAAACAGTGCAAACTGTTGTAGCACTTACCAAATACTACATTACAACTCTGAAAACTATTTATCAAATATTGCATTTGTTAAATATTATTATACTGTTCAGAAGCTCTTAAATTTAGTGGTAAGGTTGAAACTGTTTTGGTCACTAGCTAAAGTTCGCAACTTTATTTGTAATCTAGATAAATGTTTTATGTGTTTGTTTACTTGTCATTACTTCTTTTCTGATGATGCTATTTTATCATGTGTGCCATTACTATATTTGGGAAAATTCAATAAAAGAAATTCTATTCTAAAAAGTGTAAAACCTCAATCCATACAGCCGTTACCAATAAATGTACTAATAGATAACAGGGCCTCAGCTTCTTCCAAGTAGAATGATTATGAATAACAATGAAGGCTACCCGTCCTTTAAGGCTTTAGTGCAATTTTATTTTCAACATCTTCAACTTATGAAATATGGTAAACGTTTATGCCTTCTGTGTGTTATTCCAGAACTATCTGAGCCTGATAAGAAATAATTGTGCAGTTTAAATCCAGTATTGTTCATTTTAATCTTTTTTGTCATATCCTTGTTGTATCTGGTACTAGAACAATAAACAGAAGGAAAGTGGAGCTACAACGTAAATGTTTTGTGCTGTAGGTAGTACTGATCGTAACAAAGTTAGAAACAACTTTCTTTTAAAAATGCATACTGTGGATAAAGGAAAAGAGCAAAAGAAAAAATGGTAACTTTAATTGGGAGCAATTTCTCTTAGGAAAGCATGCCTTAGAAAAATTCATGACTTTAAATCAATTTGAAGTTTATAGACTCCTCACTCTGTGAAATAAACATGTGAAATGCTGAAAATGTTGACAACCCTCTATTATGCCAAAATTTGCAAAAACATATTTCTTTAAGAGGAACATGATTTTTTAATCCCTCCCATGTTGAAGACTGTACCTCCACATTTTTATACATATTAACTGTGATATCACTGAACCTTGAGGAAGGAGTAAAATTTCCATATCTTCATAATTCAAAGATCCCCCACCCCTCCTGAACTTCTAAATATTTGTTTCAAGGTCACAAAACAGTTGAAAAAGAAAAGATATGCCACTATTGCTGAAATATGTGTTGGCAAATTTGATTAAGAGTTTTAACAATTGCTAATAATGCTGGCACTGTATCAATAGGTTGCCATTAATAATAAATTTGATAAATCAGGGATCAAAGCCCTTGCTTCACCAATTAGGTGTCAGAAAACCATGCATCGACATGAAATTGTGCCCTTTGCTAGGAAATGAAAAAAAGCATTGAGCCATTCCTAACACATCTATTATAAAGAAATTCATCTTGGCATGCTGCATTTTTTTTGGAGGGGATGTGTGTGTTTCCCTTGATAAATATGTTTGAGAAGTAACTTTTTTTTCTTCTTTTTAAGTTGGTTTTATAGCATGTTTCTTGGCCCTATAAAAGATACTGTGAAACACGTGTTGAATGCACAGGTAAGTCTTTTCTAATAAGAACATTCAAGTGATCATTTGCTACTAATAATAATTGTGATACTTGACTTCATTCATTTTAATTTATCTACAAAATTTATTTTCCTGTCACCTGAAAATTTAAAAACACACTTCCTGCTGGAGTTGGAGCATACTGTTATATTTAGGTGAATTCTAATGTGAGCTGTATGATGGATCACAGCTGAAGGTTTTTGCCTCACAGGTCTCAGATCTAGAGCTGTATTCGAGCCAATAGCAATGTCCATCAAGAGTCTGCATGTTTTTCCCATGGACATGTCCATGTGGATGTGCCCCAGTTCCCTCCAAAATCTAGCTACTCTAAATTGTCTATGGACATATCACATTTCTTGTTGAACTTATGAGCATATAAGCATTGGTTGAAAAAAAATCTGCAACATACCAGTTTATGTACCTGTTTAAAGGAAGACTCCACCTTAGAACTCAAAAAAATTTTTTATTGTATCTTTATTTTCTGAGCTATTTTAATGCCTCACAATCACTCCATGTGCTTCTTTTACAATTTTAATGTGCTTCCCACAAAATGACAGCTGATGGGGTCTACATTGGTAACGTGATCTTGTTTTATTGCTTTCATTCCTTCTTCCCAGAATACATTTCAAGTCCTCTTTAAATTACTCATGCTAGACACAAGGAATTGATGTTGTTTTCTCATACGATTAAGATAGAATGGCAGGAGTGTGAAGTACTGTCATCTAAAACACCTTCTGTAATAAAGTTGTTTCAATGTTTCCTTGAGTGAACCTCATTTATGTGTCTTGTCAGAGCTTGTTATATGCTATAAATAGCTGTTAGCTACTTCCAGCAAAAGAAAGTAGGTAAATAGTAGGCTTTTGTAAACAGATTCTTTTGTAGTTCTAAAGGAATTGACAGACTTTCACCACAGTCTCATCCTGAGGTGTGTAAACTCTCACTTCAATAAATGGTTCTTGCTGTACCATGTACAGGTGATATCTAATTTTGGAAAGGACTCCAAAGTAAGCCTGTTTACTACTTCCCAGGGCCTTCAGTGAGAAGTTTTTTTCTCTTTCCCATGAATGATGCAGAATTAAAAAGTGCTTTACTATTTTTTTAGTTATTTCTGTCATGCTCACCACTCCTTTTCTCTGTTTTGTATTTATTTATACTTTGTTAAGCAAGAAAGAGAACTGGTCCCAGGACCCTTTTCAGCCATGACCCAGTCTACACCTGTAAAGATAATAATAAATGATAAATGCACTTAGCAATGCAAAAAAAAAAACTGATGCTAAGACATTTGACAAAGATTGCATGTATAACACATAGCCAAGGTGTGAAAGTGAATGAGTAAAACATTAAACAACATTTACTAGAATGTATACATTAATAATGTTTAAATCTGCTATGCTCACTTTATAGGTTCATAGGTTAGTACTAGGCTGTCGACCCTAGGGCCTATACAAGCCTAGCCATAACAATTCCCTGGATATTTCTTCCCACAATATTTACTTCCCTGGACCCCTGTCTATCAGGGTGACTGACATGATCCCTGGGGTGAATTTCCTATCTCCCATCCAAATATCAAGGTTCCCTTTGAAGAGGACCAAGGAGGCACTCTGCTTGACATGTATGGGCAGGCTATTCCAGAGTATGGGAAGTCTCTGGGTCAGGAACCTATCCCTCCAGCCTGTTTTGTTCATTGTGATGACAAGGTTTAGATCCCTGAAGCTTATGGCTCTGAGGGATTGAGATTTCTTTAAGTGGAGAATGTCCAACAGCTTGACATGGACTTGTATGTTAAGCAGAGATCGCCTCTGAGTAGACGACATGCCACAGAGTATAGCTGGAGTTTTTTTAGACGGTCAGCATATGGCATCTGCTTTAGGCCTGTGATTCTTTTAGTGAGGTATTTCTGTGGCCTTTCCAGCTGTTGCAGATGTCTTGTGAGGTACATATCAAACAGGGCATTATACTCTATAATGGGTCTAATGAGGGATGAGTACAGTGGGACAATGACCTCCTTTTTTCTGGATGAAAAGCCCTTAGTGATGCGGTGTGCCACATAGAATGATTTCCTGACTGTTGTGGTGATGTGGTTATTGAAGGTGAGACCACTGTCCACCTGTGTCCCTAAGACTCTTATCACACTTTTGGTGTTTAGTGTACTGCCACCTATGTGGTAATTCATGGGTACATGTTTTTTCCCAAAGGGGAAACTATACATTTCTTGGCATTAAACTTGAGCCCATGGTTCTGGCACCAAGCATCTGTTCCTGTAAGGCCCTTTTGTAGAATATCTACATCATTGGTGAATTCAATAATGGCGCCCAGTTTGCAGTCATCTGCGAACTTTGTTAGCCAGAGTCCGTTAGTGTTGGCCTGTACTTCAGAGAAGTAAATGCCAAACAAGAGCGGTCCCAGGACTGAACCCTGTGGTACTCCACTTGTCACTTGTCTGGAGCTGGATTTGGAGTCGGCTACTTTTACAGTCTGGGTTCTGTCAGTAAGCCAGTTGGTAACCCATTGAGTGATGTAGGGATTTATGCCCAGCTTAGTAAGTTTATCTATGATTCCAGAATGGGGGATGGTGTCAAAGGCCTTGGCGAGGTCCAGATAGGCTGTGTGGGCCATCTTACCCTCATCGACAGCTCTGGAGACTGATTTGAAGAAGTCAGTCAGGTTCAGGAGACAAGATCGGCCCTTCACCAACCCAAACTGGGTGGGGGTCCAGTGTTTGAAGGTTGCCAATGTCTTTGTTTATAAGTTCCATGCCCTTGCAGATCAGGCTCGTCTGACTGATGGGACGGTAGTTCCCGGGATCCAAGGTGGATTTCCCCTGGTGGAGTGGGATAACTGTAGCTGTGCGCCACTCAGTGGGCATGAAGCCTGAGGTGAGGCTATGATTAAACATGACACTTAGGTGAGGTGCCATTTCATTTTGTAGTTCATGTAGTACACAGCCCAGGATGTCATCTGGTCCCATGAATGCTGTATTCTTAGCTTTGGATAGTGCAGTTTTTACCTGTGTGGCCATGATTAACGGAATTTGGCAATCTTTTGGTATTGAGATGGGCCCTTTAGGGGGTGAGAGGAGGGTGAAGTTGGCACTAAATCGATCTTCCAGGATATTGGCAATATCCTTGGGATCAGTATATTTAATGCCATTCTGTTGTAGCTCAGAGCAGATCTGAGCATTGCCATTTAGATTCTTGTCATAACTATAGAATGCATTGTGGTTGTTTTTGGAATCTTTGGCAATTTTATTTTCGTAACTAGCTTTTGAGGATTTTATGAGGGATCTCAGGTTCTTACTGAGGCTGGTAAGGGAGTTTTTTGCATCCTGAGATTTTCCTCCTTTCTGCAACAGTTTCTTCCTTTTGTTGTAAAGTTTGTTTATGGCAGGGGACCACCAGATTGGCTTCCTTTTTTGGAGGAGAGCATCTTGGTTCTATTTGGGATGGCACGATCTATGCACGAGTGGATGTGCTTGTACAATGCCTTAGTGTAGGATTCAACAGTAGAACTTTCAGACCCTGTCTGCATGGGTGCCATGAAGTTTGTCACTTCTGACTTGAGTAGCATGAAGCCGGCTTTAGAGATGTTTTTTTACGGAGGTTTCCTTACAGGGGGGTGGGGGGGTGGGATGTGGATGTCAAGGGTGATTTGCTTATGGTCAGACCTGACCAATGAGGGGGTGACTACTGGTGTGGAGCATCTATCTCCCATGTTGGTAATGACCAGGTCTAGGATACTGGAGCCCCTGGTGGGACAATGGATTAGTAGATCCAGGGCATTGGAATTTATGAATTCCAAGAACCGTTGGGAAAAGGTGTTGGTACCAAAGTAGTTTTCCCAGTTAATAGCAGGGTAGTTGAAATCACCTAGTATTGGGGTGTTTGTTTGTATCTTAATATTTTCCAGTATGTTTAGAAAGGTGTAGTGAGAATCTTGGGGCATGGTGGGGGATCTGTAGCAAGCTAAAATTTGGATTGTAGTCTTACCTAGTGTTAGTTGCACCTGGAGAATTTCAGATGCATTGTGTTGGGCAACTAGCCTGGAGGTGTGAATATCCTTGGTGAATATGGACACTCCACAATTAGTGTTTCGGTCTTGGTTTGGTGGCCGAAAAGTGTGGTAAGAGTTGTAGCCTGGTATTGCAGGGGTGCTCTCTGGAGCCTTGAACCAGGTCTCAGTTACTGCACAGATATCGATGTTCTCCATTTTTAGGAGTGCCTCGAGAGAGTGCTTTTTGATGTTTAGACTTCCAGCATTGAGTAGCACTACCTTCAGATTTTGCATGCTTGTATCTGTTACGGTGGTGGTTGTTTTGTCCTTTGAACCTTGCCTAAAAAAAGGCACTATAGGGGTGGCAAGAGCTTTAGCCAGTAACCTGAATCCCAGGGGTGACAGGTGCATTCCATCTCTGGCAAAGCATCATGGTTTGTCGATCATGTCTTCTCAGGCAGACAGATACTGGATCCCCTTTGAATGACACCAGAAGCTTAGCCAATTGTTGAAGTCAGTCATTTTGTCCATATACTGTTGTATCATTCTGGGTGAAGGCAGGATGCTACTCAGGGCTAGGGTCATTCCTGCCTGGGCCACATGATCCGAGAGCTCTTCCATGTCTCTTTTCATGTAGTCCAGGAAGGTATGTCTCAAGTCATTCACTCCAAAACGGACAATGACAGACTCATATTTGTACTTGTTGTGGAGTGACTTGAGTGTATGCATTATGTGGTGGATCCTGGCACCTGACAGGCAGCTGACTGTAATTTTCTCCTTGTTCAGCCTGGTGAGTGGGACATCAGTGTGCCTGATTATAGAGTCACCTATGAGTAAAGTGTTGGGTACATTGCCTTGCCTTAGGGGCTGTTGTTGGGTGACACACTGGTGTTGTGAGCTATGTGTCACTTTGGTTGTGACTGGTGCTTGTTTGTGTTTCAGCTTCAGAAGTCCTTGTTGCTTAGGCAGGTTAATGTTAAGGGCCTCTGCATATGTGGGTTTAGTGTTGCTATGTGTGGGTGTTGATGATGTGGGTTTTGAAGGGCTATGTGTTGCTTGAGGTGTAGTGCAGGTATTAACCTTCTCCTCATGACTGTCTAGCACAATCTTGACTGGAGAGAGCTTTGCTTCCAGTTTGGCTATGTAAGTGTATCTCTCGAAGGTTGTAGTGTTGGGTGGTAGGAGGAGAGGGTTGTCTGTGTACATGAGGCAGTTACCGCATTGATCCAGTATGCCCATATTCACCAGGTGGACAGGAGAAATCACCGGAAGCTGACCCTTGGACATGCCTGTTTAGGTGCTTTTTTTGTAAAGTACAAGAGCTGTTTTCCCTTACCTTTGCAAGGTACTTTTCAATTATAGCCTTAGTGCCTATGATTAATTTCTCCTTATTGACAAGGAGAGTTGAGGGCTTGTATCAGGTTCTAGAGCAAGTGCTAGTCACAGGGGTTCAGATTTTAGTGCTACTACTGAGAAACCAGCTAGTACTAAGGGAAAATTTAAAGAGCAGACTTTCTGGCACCTGGAATAGTTTAACCATAGCCCTGTGTGGCTGCATGATGTGAATAATGCACAAACACATGCGTTTTTAAGCCATAGAGTTGAAAGGGATAGAAATCAGCCCAAACAGGCTAATAACATTACAATTTCAGAGCTGGAAACCACTCCTCTAGTGTTAGATAGGCAGTGTATTGCTCACCCTTCCCACTGGTAAGCAGTAGGACTTCCCTCTACCACAGCAAGGTCTGGATAGCTCTGAACACAGAAGATAAAGTCGTGAGACAAGCAAAGCCTGAGATCTGGACTATACTGCCTAGGAAAGGTCGGAAATAAGCAAACAAGATAGTATTTTTTTTTTTTGCTAAAACAGGCTAAACAATGCAATAACAGTAAATAAACACAGAAAAGGCTAATGCACTTGAGTGTGTAGTCCTAAACAGTAAATGCAATTAAAACTCTACAAAACTAGCAATTTAAAACTTTTTAAATGAAGCAAGGCAAGTGCACAACTGAAAAATGATTTAAGAGGCAGTAATACAGTAGAATAAGTAGCTAGTCTACATATACAGAGAAGTCTATATATACAGAAAAGCAGCTAAAACACACTTAAACAATTCAGATGCAGTACAACCTAGAGCACTTGAGTCGTAGCAATATTAAGGCAAATACAGTTTTAATAAATGTACTAAAATATACTCTATATTTTCAAAATGTTTGAGAAGCACAGTCAGAACGTAAGGAGATTCAGGCAATTTTTTTAAAGAAAGGGAGAAAAGAGGAAAAGAAGGCCTTTTCAGATGTTCTCTCTGCATTAGGTAGAATGAGCTAATGACATTAGACTGGGAGGCGTGTCCCAGATCAAATTTACAGTGGGGCGGACAACTGCAAAGCCGCCAAGTATAACAAGACACCAACGGGGTTGAGGGTGGGGACCAATACTAAAGCTATTAATCTACACTGTTTTAGACAGTAAAAACTACAGAAATCTTTATGATAGCAGTGAGCCACAAAATGAAAGTTTTTAAACAGATAAAGGAGCAAAGAGAGTCTACAGAATGCTTTTAACTGCAAACAAATCAGTTACTCATGCAGATTAGTTAATAGCAATAAAATACAGTAAAACGTATGCAGCAGGCAATAAAAAGTGCTATATATAATTTGCTAGAAGCAATAACCAGTATAAATAAGCCAAAAAAAACAGGATACGTATCTCAGATCAGAGATTAAGTCAATGCCCCTCCTCCACTCTGCTCAGTGTGTATAGACAGAAATCCTCTTCAAGTTAGGGCTTAAATGGCAGAAGATACAACCTTAGACAACTTTTTCTAAAAAAGCATAAAAGAACTAGCCCCCACTAGCCAGCAGCCAATCAACACAATCCTGCCACGAAGGTAAAGAAAGGCTTCTGCTAATTCAGGATGGCCTAGTCATGTGCTCAGAACAATCACTGCAAAACCAAACAGGCCCAGAGCCAGCAAATCTGAACTGGGACAATACTAAAGCTATTAGCCTACACTGTTTTAGACAGCAAATACTACAGAAATCTTTATGACAGCAGTGAGCCACGAAATAAAAGTTTTTAAACAGATAAAGGAGCAAAGAGACTCTACAGAATGCTTTTAACTGCAAACAAATCAGTTACCAGTGCAAATTAGTTAATAGCAATAAAATACAGTAGAAAGTATGCAAAAAGCAATAAAAACTGCTATATACAAATTGCTAGAAGCAAAAGAACAGTATAAATAAGCTAAAAAACAGAATACGTATCTCAGATCAGAGTTGTAGTCAATGCCCCTCCTCCACTCTGCTCAGTGTGTATAGACAGAAATCCTCTTCAAGTTAGGGCTTAAATAGCAGAAGATACAACCATAGACAACTTTTGTTTTAAAAAAAGGCACAAAAAACAGCCCCCTCTAGCCAGCAGCCAATCAACACAATCCTGCCACAAAGGTAAAGAAAGGCTTCTGCTAATTCAAGATGGCCTAGTCATGTGCTCAGAACAATCACTGCAGAAAAAAACAGGCCCAGAGCCAGCAAATCTGAACTGGGACAATACTAAAGCTATTAGCCTACACTGTTTTAGACAGTAAACACTACAGAAATCTTTATAACAGCAGTGAGCCACAAAATCAAAGTTTTTAAACAGATAATAGGTTTCATAGGTTTCATAGGTTTATACTAGGCTATCTGCCCTAAGGCATTTATAAGCCTAGCCCAAAGTTATGTGGCTTACGCCACCCCTTATGTTAGAAATAATGTGCCCATTAGTTTGTTGTACCTCTGTCCAGCAGTGACACAGAGATGATTCCCAGGGTAAACCTACGATCTCCCATCCACCGGTCAAGATTTCTCTTGAACAGAGCCAGCAAGGTGCTCTGCCTCACATGGACCGGGATTTTATTCCACAGCATGGGGAGTCTCTGGGTGATAAATCTATCCCTCCAGCATGTCCTATTTATATCCGTGCTAAGGTTTAAGTCACTTGCTCTAGTGGTTCTGGTGGATTTGGATTTTTTGAGGTGGAGCATGTCCATTAATTCCGGGTTGGTCATGGCCTTGTATGTCAGGCACAGGTCACCTCTGAGCAGATGGTATGCAACTGAATAGAGTTGGAGTTTCTTCAGTCTGGCAGTATATGACAGGTTTTGGAGTCCCTTTATCCTTTTGGTGAGGAACTTTGGGGTCTCTCCAATTGCTGCAGGTGTCGGGTGAGATACATCCCGAATGGGGCATTGTACTCGATCATTGGTCTGATAAGTGAAGAGTACAGGGGAACAATGACCTCACTTGATCTGGATGTGAATCCCTTCATGATCAGATGGGCAATGTAGAAGGTCTTTCAACCACTTTAGCAACGTGAGTGTCAAACGAGAGGCCACTGTCAACCTGGGTACCCAGGTCCCTGATAACCTCTTCTGTGCTTAGTGGGTTGCCACCTATATGGTAGCTTGGGGTTACCTTGTTTTTCCTGAAGGGTATGACTATACACTTTTTGCATTTAACTTCAGGCCATGGCTCTGGCACCAGCTATCAGTTTCTGTGAGACCCTCTGAAGGATGTCTGTGTCCGATGTACTATCCACTATGGCACCCAGTTTGCAGTCATCCACAAACTTTGTCAGCCATAGTCCTCCTATGTTTGCCTGTACTTCTGAGAAGTAGATGCCGAACAATAGGGGGCCAAGGACTGAGCCCTGTGGGACACCACTTGTAACCGGCTTGGAGTCTGACATGGCTCCAGCAACACTAACCCTGTGGGTTCTGTCCTTTAGCCAGTTTGCAACCCATCTTGTGACATATGGGTTTACATTTAAGCTGGTAAGTTTCTCTATGATACCCGAGTGGGGTATTGTGTCGAAAGCTTTTGCAAGGTCAAGGTAGGCTGTATGGACTGCCTTTCCCTCATCAATGGCCTTGGTAACTGTTTCGAAGAAGTCGACCAAGTTCAAAAGGCAAGATCTGCCCTTGACAAAGCCAAACTGGGTTGGGTCCAAGGTCTGCAAGTCCCCTATGTCCTTGTTTATGAGTTCCATTATGATCCTCTCCATAGCTTTGCAGACCAGGCTTGTTAAGCTTATGGGGTGGTAATTACCAGGGTCCGTAGAGGCACCACCTTTGTGGAGTGGAACCACAGTTGCCGTATGCCACTCCTTGGGCACATATCCTGTGGTAAGGCTAAGATTAAACAGCTGCCTTATGTGCGGGTTTAGTTCTTCATTGAGTTCATGTAGCACACAGCCGGGGACACCATCCGGTCCCATTGATGCTGTGTTTTTAGCTTTAGAGAGAGCAGCTTTCACCTGCGCATTTGAGATGTCTGGGAGGCTACACTCTGTTGGGATAGTTATCTCTCCTTTGGGGGGGGAGAGGGGGGTGAAGTTTGTGCTGAACCTGTCTGCCAGTATGTTGGCAATGTCTGTGGGTTCAGTGATTTTGTATCATTTTGGACTAATTCTGAGCATATCTGGGAGTTTCCACCCAGGTTTCTGACATAGCTGAAGAAGGCCTTATGATTGTCTTTTGAATCTATGGCAATTTTTTTCTCAAAGTTGGCCTTGGATGATTTTATGAGGGATCGCAGTTTCTTGCTAGTACTGATCAAAGATGCCTTCCCTTTTTGGGATTTTGCTCTATCATGTAATAGCTTTCTCCTCTTATTGTAAAGTTTGTTTATGGCTGGGGTCCACCAGACTGGACATTTGCCCTTGGTGGAAAGAGTCTTGGTTTTATTTGGGATTGCCTGATCCATGCAGTCCTGAAGGTGTTTATAGAAGGCATTTGTAAGGGCTTCCGCAGCTTGGGTTGTGGTTTCCATTGGCTCAGGGGCCTTGAAGGATACTACACCTGTCTTGAGTAGTGTGAAGTTTGCTTTAGAGAAGTTCTTCACTGTGGTCTTTTTTGTTTGGGGTGGGGGCGGGATGTGGATTTCTAGTGAGATTAGTTTATGATCTGATCTCACCAAAGAGGGATATACTTCCGGTGTGGAGCATTTTGTCCCCATGTTTGTGATGATGAGATCTAGTATATTTTCTCCTCTTGTGGGGATGGTGACTAGTTGTTCCATGGCATTTGAATGTATGAACTCCAGGAACCTTTGGGCTAGAAAGTTGGGGCTTGAGTAATGTTCCCAGTCTATATTCGGGTAGTTGAAGTCACCCAATATGATGGTGTTTGGTGATACATTTATACCCTCCAGTGTCTTCAGGAAGGCTGTGTGGGTTTCCTGAGTTTGAGAGGGTGGCCTGTAGCATGCTACAAATTGTAGAGCAGTTTTGCCTATGGTTAATTGCACCTGGATGGTTTCCGATGCTTTGTGCGTAGCCACCAACCTGGAGGTGTGGGTATCCTTGATGAATATGGATACACCCCTCCTTTTGTGGTATGGTCGGGTTTTGGGGCCAGAACGCATGATATGAGGTAAAACCTGATAGTGCCGGGTGCTCTCAGGAGCCTTGAACCAGGTTTCAGTCACAGCACAGACATCGATGTTCTCCATACTGAGAAGGGCCTCGAGTGCGTGCATTTTGAGATTTAGACTTCTGGCATTGAGCAGCATTACCCTTAGTTTCTTCCCATTTTTGTTTTCTAGGGTGGTAGGTTTAGAATTTGAGCCTTGCCTACAAAAGGCACTATGGGGGTGGCAAGAGCCTTAGCCAATATCCGGAATCCCAGGGTGACAGGTGCAAGCCGTCCCTTGCGAAGCAGTGTGGCTTGTCAAGCATGTCATCCCAAGCAGACAGACACTGGATCCCCTTTGAATGACACCAGAAATTAAGCCAATTGTTAAAGCTGATCATCTTGTCACTATATTGTGGCATCATTCGTGGTGAAGGAAGGATACTGCTCAGGGTCAGGGTCATACCTGCCTGGGCTACATAATCAGAGAGCTCCTCTATGTCTCTTTTCATGTAGTCCAGGGAGGTATGTCTCAGGTCGTTCACACCAGCATGGACAATGACTGTGTCATACTTGTACTTGCCGTGGAGTGACCTGAGTGCTTGTGTTATGTGGTGGATTCTAGCACCCGATAGGCAGCTTACCGTGACCTTCTCCTTGTTCAGCCTGGTGAGTGGGACGTCAGTGTGTCTGACTATGGAGTCACCTATGATAAGTATGTTTGGTGTTGTATTTGGCCTTAAGGGCAGTGACTGCTTTGCACACTGATTTTGTTTTTTATGTGTTGTTTGTGTGGTGTCTTGAGTTTGCAGTTGCTTGGGTGTCTGCTTTGGAGGCCTTTGCTGTTTAGGTAAATTTTTACTCAGAGCCTCCGAGTATGTCTTAGTGTGTTTATGTGTTTGATTCAGTGGTGTGGTTGAGTTATGTGAGACTTGTATTGTGGTGTGTGTAGTTGCCTTCTCCTCCTGCCTGGTCTTGCCAGTCCAGAGTTGAGAGAGCTCAGCCTCCAGTTTGGCTAAATAGCTGCATCTCTCATAAGTGTTAGTGTTATGTGGGAGGAGGAGAGGGTTGTCCGTGTACATGAGGCAATTGTAACATTGCCTCAGAATTCCCAGATTCACCAACTGGGCAGGAGAGGATGCCAGCATCTGACCCTTCGACATGCTAGAAAGAATTATGAGTTGGTATGAGACAGAAAAGTAGAGGGCTTAGCAGGGAAGTGGGCACTCCTGGGGGGTTTTGCAAGTGAGGGATTTGTATAATATAGGAGTGCTTGACCTGCAAAGAAAATGCTTATAAGACAAGGGATATGCTTTTAAGACAAGTGCTGAGCTTTTTGAGAAGAAAAAGCAATTAGGAACAAGTGCTGTGCTTTTTAGTGAAGGTGTAAACTGTTTAGGTTCCTAACAGAGCAGTTCTAAGGAAAAAATTGAAGAACAGACTTTATGGAGCCAGAAAAAGTTTAACCTTGTTAAACCGGCGCTGCCCGATGCTGCTCTAGTGGCAACTCCGCGCTAAAGCACGTTAAGGCGTGCTTGATAGCAGGGGCTGGAAAGAAGCAGGAATAGACCCAAAACGGACAATAAAACTACAGTTTCAAGTCAGTAACCACACCTACGGGGGGCAGGGAAACTGCTTAATGTTATTCACTGCCACTGATTAAGGAGCAAAGAGACTCTACAGAATGCTTTTAACTGCAAACAAATCAGTTACCTGTGCAGATTAGTTAATAGCAATAAAATACAGTAAAAAGTATGCAGCAGGCAATAAAAACTGCTACATATAAATTGCTAGAAGCAAAAAAAAAAGTATAAATAAGCCAATAAACAAGATACTTATCTCAGATCAGAGTTGTAGTCAATGCCCCTCCTCCGCTCTGCAGTGTGTATAGACAGAAATCCTCTTAAAGTTAGGGCTTACATAGCAGAAGATACAACCTTAGACAACTTTTTTTTAAAAAGCACAAAATATCCAGCCCCCACTAGCCAGCAGACAAGCAATACTATCCTGCCACGAAGGTAAAGAAAAGCTTCTGCTAATTCAAGATGGCCTAGTCATGTGCTCAGAACAATCACTGCAAAAACAAACAGGCCCAGAGTTAGCAAATCTGAACTGGGACAATACTAAAGCTATTAGCCTACACTATTTTAGACAGTAAACACTACAGAAGTCTTTATGACAGCAGTGAGCTACAAAATGAAAGTTTTTAAACAAATAAAAGAGCAGAGACTCTACAGAATGCTTTTAACTGCAAACTAATCAGTTACCCGTGCAGATTAGTTAATAGCAATAAAATACAGTAAAAGGTATGCAGCAGGCAATAACGAGTGCTATATATAATTTGCTAGAAGCAATAACCAGTATACATAAGCCAAAAAAACAGGATACTTATTTCAGATCAGAGTTGTAGTCAATGCCCCTCCTCCACTCTGCTCAGTGTGTATAGACAGAAATCCTCTCAAAGTTAGGTCTTAAATACTATTATAAATAAAAAATTGTATGCACCCATATTGCACAGCTCACATCACTGTAAGATATTACTGTTCTCTAAATGACAAAAGAAAAGAGCAGGGGGATAATTATATTTGCAACACCTTTGTTGTCCTAAGATAATATAAAAACATACTAAACCTACAAATTTTGGAATGGAATAGCCATGACAGAGAAGCCTAATAACAAGTATGGTGAAAACGATTTGGGACATGTAGAAAGTAGGTTGATTAGGATGATGACAATTATTTAATACACACATGCATACACACACTTCATGTGTGTGTGTGTGTGTGTGTGTGTGTGTGTGTGTGTGTGTGTGTGTGTGTGTGCATCTGTATGTATGTGTATGTACACACACACACACACACACACACACACACACACACACACACACACACACACACACAGAGCCATATGTCAGTGCATGTGTGACTATTTATAAAAATACCTATTGCATATCTCTTTCTAGATGCATTCACACATATAATATTATACATGCTACATACATACATTTTACACACATACACACACACACACACACACACACACACACACACACACACACACACACACACACACACACACACACACACACATACATGTGTGTGTCTGTGTTTGTGTGTGTGTGTTTATGTATATACAAACACACATTCAGTTACACAAAATTAAATTTCCATTTTGATTTGTTTTTATTTAAAGCTCATGAAGTGCACATACAAGCATATAATCTATTTCTCTGTTACGCACACATACTATATATATATAATATATATATTATACTACTTTCAAATCACGAATGATCATATGAATGAAATTCAGAATCTCAAAATGCAAAAGATGAAAAACCACATCACTGCATGTCAAAATATTGAACAGAAAACTGCAAATGGACTGTTCCTGCATTCCACCAGAACAAAACAACCACAATACAAAATGTTGTCCATTTAAAAATAACATTACTAAAACTTCTGAAACTAAGGTACAGCTACACACAAAAATAATAACAATACAGCAACAATATAACATGTATCCGGTACAAACAGCCCACCAACAGTACAAAACCAACTCCTACATAAAATACACCCACCACCCAAAAATGCGGAACCAAAGTATACTGCTTCTAAATTTTTGTACGGGGGGCTGTGCCCCCCTGCATCCTCCACTCCCCCTACATATAAATTATACCAACTCCGAGATCACACTATATTGAATAAAAGTGGAAAACTAACTGCACAACCAGCGTTAAACCTGATGAAATTATCCTACTAATATATTCACTCTATCTTCTTACTAACAGTTTAAACCTACCTTCATAGCTGTAACAACTCTGGTAATGTCCATCATATTTCCTTAACTTTCACAAAATAAACGTTAAAGTGATAGTGTCATTCTACACTACTGCTACTATAACAACTACATACACTTTTGTAACATGAAATTCAACTTTCTATACTTTCAGTGAACTGACACGTCTGCATTTTCATCTCAAGATTCTGAATTTCAATCATCTGGTCATTCATGATTTAAAAGTATATATATATATATATATATATATATATATATATATATATGTGTGTGTGTGTGTGTGTGTGTGCGCGCGCACACACACACACACACACACACACACACAAAGACAGACACTGTCAGACGTGCATTTCAGTACAGTTAAAATACTTCTGATTTCCTATTATTCATGTTTGTAACGCAACAGCACATAGCAAACATATGTTAAAGTATATTCAGCTGTATATTATGGTTGCCATCAATCGTCAGATTTCCTTTGTGAAATGGAAAATGCTCATGCACTCTACTGCTGAAAGGACTCAAAGTCAGTGGGAATCTCTTACTATGGATCTGTGTGCCAGATATGCATCACCCTTTGGAAAGATGTCACAGAAAACATAAAAGACCTTTATATAAATGGTTTCAGTGCACCTGATTGATAGAGTTGTCACCTGTCTCTCTTTCTGCATTTCTGTCCTCTGTGTGGGGGTGGCTTGAAAATGGTAAATCTGTTTATACTTTACAAGAAAAAATATTTTCTGACTTTTCACTAAAGTTAACAGAAATATTTGATACTACATTTAAGTTATCTTAACATATAAACTATTATAAATAACCAACATTTAAAGCTTATCATTTCAATACTGTGATGCTGCTTATGTAAATGTGTCAGAAGAGGTGACAACTGCCTTTTAAACCCCTGACTGATTTAATTGCTTTGTTTTGCTATGAGACGGGAGTGTTAAGTTCTCCTCCTCTTTGCAATAAAAACAGTGGAAAATAGTTCCACAGTTTTCTGTCTTTTTTAGCAGTTACTGTCCTTTTGAAATTAGTAGGATTAATTTCCCATCTAAGACTGACAACAGTACTTGGCAAGATAAACTGCAGATTTATCTGTGTCTTTGTATGTCATGCAGGCAGAGACAAATTCCTCTGCAAAGTATGTGAGAAGTTAAGCTTAAAAAAAGTAGGTGGGCTTTCTCTTCCTAAAATTCCAAGGCACAGAAATGAAGGTTTTAAAAAGTGCAAGCAGGTTTCTGGTACCTACACAATACTGAAACCATACTGTAGGGAGAAAAGCATACTAAGGACTGAGTTACACTGTAGGGGAGGGCAGAGTTTTCATTTAACAGACAAATAAATTAAAATTACATTTAATAACTGTCTATAAGCAAAGAGGCCAACAGTAGTACTCCTTCTTTAATGATGAGGGATGTTGTGATACTCTCTGTACCGTACTTTCTTCTAGGATCACTGCTGATGTTACATTAGTCATCTCTTCTTGGTTTATGTTTGTTACTTATGGTTGTTGGTTGACTAATTGCTAACATCTGCTGCCAGTATTTTTAAAAATTAAGAACATCAAATAGTTGATAAAGCAAATTCTTTCTCTAAAACTAGTTCACTATTGGTTAAACTGAAAACTAGTTTATGTGCATTTTCTGGTTGAAGTAACATTGCATATTAGAAATCAGCTAACATTCATGTCAACCTTCAGCCTAAGTATCAGGACTCAAGTGTATTACCATGTTAGGCTGGAATACTTCATGGATATTTCTAATGCTGTACAGTGCTAAAATAAGTAATTTTTTGTTACTTACTTTTATTTACATTGTGGCTGAGTTTATTCATGGGCTCTCTCAGTTTTCCAAAGCACCAATGGCAAGCACCCAAATGTTAGCATAAAAGTCTTTATTGCATTTCAACTCATAGAAAGTGAGAGCAATTACAGCATACCAATTGCACTGAAGAAGGCTTTGTTGCCAAAACCAGTATGCTGTAATTGCTGTCATTTTCTATGCGTTGAAATGAAATAAAGACTTTTATGCTGACATTTGAGTGCTGGCTATTGGTGGTTTGGAGTTCTAAAGTTCCTTTATGTTGGCCGTGCACCTGTTCCTTACTTGCGTGGTTTTATCCCCCCCCCCAATTCTGACCACATTTGAGAGAGACTTCGAGTCCAGATTAATATGACAAAAGCTCACTGAAAACAGAAGCTGCAGTGGCCAGAGTTCTTATCCTGTATGTAGGAGTTTCAGTTTCTCCATATTTTTTCTAGTGAGGGTGTACTAACATGCAAAACTAATGAGCACACCTGCAAACTTCTGTATAAAGCCATCAGGTGGCCATGATAACCCAAGCCCAGCCTTCTAGCAAGGCATCTTGTTATCACTACCACAGGGCAATGGCAAGCACCATTCCTGTGTCTCCTTCTGTCCTTTTCAAGAACATCTGTCCAAACAAACAAGGAAAATTCAGCAAAGTCCAGAATATGCAAGTCCAAGCAAAAAATAAACCAAAAGCCATGCAGGACACCACAGATCAATTTAGCAAATACACAAGCTATTGTAATGTTTCAAGCTTTCACAAAATCCTTTTTCATGTGTAATAGCCATTAACATTCAAAGTCTATTTAATACATGCAAAAAACATAAAGAGCCTATGAAGTAATCAAGTTTAGACACATATAAAAGCATTTTCTTTAAAATTATCAAATTAATTAAACCTAGACCTATGTTCAGCTATAAGAATAGCTTGTACTTGAAACAACATTTATATTATAAGGACAACTTTACAGTGATAGAGGTGTGAACAATTTAAAAGTTGGCACTTATCTGTGTAGATCATGTGTACATTGTAAACATATAAATAACATTATATCTTTTACCTCTACAGTAATGATGAAAAAGTATGAAGTAAGGTGTTCTGCAACCTGTGACACAACTAACTTAGTGTGCATGGCTAGTCATGTGAAATGTCATTAATTTTATGTTATCAAAACTAATTTTAAAATGAAACAAATAATTTGTTCACATCTATCAGATATCATAGGATCGCAGGATCATAGGAGGTTACTAGGCTAATGATCCTAGGGCTCTTACAAGCCTAGCCAAGTTCTGCCCTTATTTCCACGATTAGCACCTATCATCCCCTATCCAAGATGGACATAGATGGAACCCCTGTGGTGAATTTACAGTTACCCATCCAATCATCCAGGTTGCATTTGAAGATGGCCAAAGAGGCGCTCTGCTTGACATGAAGCCAGAGTCTGTTCCAAAGGTGTGCTGACCCCTAGGAGACAAATCTTTCCCTCCAGCAGGTCCTATTAATGTCACATACCAGGTTAAGGCCATTAGCGCGAGTAACCCGTGTACCATCTGCCTTATAGATATGCAGCATTTCCAATAAAGCAGGCTCAAAGATTGCCTTATATGCCAGGCAGAGATCGCCTCTAAGTAGACTGTATGAAACAGAATAAAGTGACAGTGATTTCAGATTATCCTCTTAAGACAAATGCTGAAGACCTTGAATTTTCCTTGTGAGGAACCTTTGTGGTCTCTCCAGTTGCTACAGGTGTTTGGAAAGGTACATAGCAAAAGGGGCATTGTACTCAATTATTGGCCTGATGAGGGAAGCATACAGGGAGGTTATAACTTCTCTTTTTCTGGAGGCAATACCCTTACTAATGAGATGATCAATATAGAATGCCATTCTTACCACTGTGGAGACATGGTGATCAAAGGTAATGTTGCTGTCAACCTGTGTGCCCAGGTCTCTCACCACTGAGTGCGTACTTAGCTTGTTATCAATGTACTAGTTAGCAGGAACATCACTCTTACTGAAAGGGATGATAATACATTTTTTTGCATTGAGCTTAAGGCCATGACTTTGGCACCAGTCATTTGGTTTTATAAGACCATTTTCTAGGATGTTAACATTGTTTGGACATTATATGACCGCTCTTGGTTTGCAGTCATCAGCAAATTTTGTCAGCCACAGACCTTTAGTTTTAGCTTGCACTTCAGAGAAATAGATTCCAAAGAGTAGAGGTCCCAGGACTGATCCTTGTGGAACACCACTGGTTGCAGGTTTGTTGCTGGAGGTGAATTCCTCTATTTTGACTATATGAGGTCTATCAATGAGCCAGTTAGCAACACATCTAATGATATACAGGTTGATACCTAGCTGGGTGAGTTTGTCAATTATGCTTGAGTGGTGGATAGTGTCAAAAACCTTGGCTAAGTCTAGGTAGGCTGTACGCACAGATTTCCCCTCATTAAGGGCCTTGAAAAGAGCACCGAATGGTGTTGCTAATTCTTGTTTGAGCCCATGTAGGATGCAGCCTTGGATATTATCAGGTCCCATGGATGCTATGTTTTTACCTTAGAGAGGGTGTTCACGACCTGCTCTTTAGAGATACAAGGTAGAGGACAGGTGGTAGGGATGACTTGGGGTAAGTGTGGCTGGTGAGGACATGGAAGTGAAGAAGAGGGAATGAACAGAATACTCTGTGTAAACATATTATGAATAAAGCTTTAGGACATAATTTTACATTTTTTGTTTTAGAAACTTTCTCTTTAAATGGTTGTTGAGGTGGCAACATTCAAAGCAGGACCAAAAGAATGGAATATAAATGGATAAATATCTTGAGAGCAGATCATACTCAGGGTCTAAACACGGCAGTAAATATAAAATGTATATTGAAAACATGGTGTCTTAGATGACGATTTTTATTATTACTTTTTTTTTGTTTAATCCGTTTGATAATTTTAAAGGAAATGTTTGTATATGTGTCTGAACTTGATTAATTCATATGCTCTTATGTTTTCTGTGTGTATTAAAAAGGCTTTGAATGTTAATGGCTATTACACTTGAAAAGGCATTTTATGAAAGCTTGGAACATTGCAGTAGCTTGTATATTTATTAAATTGGTTTTTGGTGTACTGGACAGCTTTTTGTTTATTTCTTGAAGAACATCTGTCCCTGAGAAATATAACGCATTATACACAAACGTATGACTTCTCAAGATTCAATATCAAGCCTGGCTTATTGATGGCCCAGACAAAGATGCAATCATTGCAATGACAGGTTTATTTTATTTCAGCATTCTTAACTGGTTTGGTCCATGGACAATTTTCACTATTAAAGATAATGTTAAATACTATGTATACAGAAAGAGTAATATTTCATTGGAGGCAAACAACCAGCATGTTTGTAGGAGAAATTTGAAGCACACTGAGAAAACCTAGACAGCTAAGGTGCAAACTACACAGAAAGTGACCTAGAGCCAGGAATGAACCACTGACCATGTTACTGTGAGACAGACTTCTTACCACTGAACCACCATCCTACACAGGGTGTTGGTTTTGGACATGAGCTTTAATTACAGATGTTCCATTAAAGCAGGAAAATTCACCACCTCCAGTATCTGAGACCTTCACATAATGATACCCAACAAGTCCATTCTGGTCAGTCTTGGTAACTACATCTTCAGGACTGTTCAACTCAAAGTATGTGTTCAGCTGCTTATAATGTTCATTTATCATCAAATTGCATCACACAATTTGGTGAAAAATGTGTTAGTGTTACACAAATGAAAAATTCAGCTAAGTGAGATTTTCCTTTTCTTTGTCACTGCATCTCTAGTGTCAGTTTCACTGCATGCCCTTTCATCGTCCCCAGTTCTGTTCTTCCCCCCAAAATCCAGTTCCATGAGCAAACTCCATTCATAGTTTGTAGGATGTTCATCACATTTTCTCTCTGCTTCATACATCTCTAAACTTGGCAAAGTGCAATGTTTGTCATAAAAATGACTGAGGCACAAATATAATGCAGAAAGATTTCTGGCACAAGTTCTAATATATAGTAAAGGTTTTTCACCACATGAATTTTAATTAGCTTCGGGAGCAGACCTTATATAATATGAACATCTGAAAATGCTTTTTCTCCATATCCTTTGCAATGTAATAAAATGTGTCACATCTCTGTGTATGAGTCACATGTCTGAGTAAATATAATTTTCTGCCCACTGTGCACCCCTCCTGTTAATATCAGTGTTATCCTTTGGCAGAAGATATACTGCACCAATGAAATTTCTTCATTAATTCAGAGATCGTTGTCCTGCCAAAGTGCTAGTTCCATAATCGTTTATGCACAAAGTGTAATATTTTCTACAGAAAAAAATCCAACAAGTTAAGTTGTGAAGTTATGTCTTTGCTGCATCTTCTCTTCAATCTGTCAGGACAAGCTATAATTTGTAAAGTAAAGCCTAATAAACTCTCAGTTAACCAGAATTGAAGCAACCAGAACTCTCAAGCAACCAGAAAAAAATCAGAGAAATACTGTACAATATGAACAATTCATTTTTTCATGTTTTGCACTCTGTTTTTTCCTCCGCAGAAACATACCTTACATTTTTAGAGTTCTAGAGTTTTAAAAAGGAAGATGCGAATAAATTCCCTCTCTCCCCAACCTGAGAACAAGTCAAACCAAGCAAGTCAAATTTCTAAAATGTCAACACATGCATCATATTCACTCAGTTTGTATCAGATTGCACATTCTCTCTCTGATCTCTCTCTCACACACACACACACACACACACACACACACACACACACACACACACACACACACACACACACACACACACAGTCTCTTCAGCTTTCATACATGCATTCACTCTCACATTCTCTATTCAATTCATTCAATTCCAGTCCACTCAGCATGCCGCTGAAAACCTTTTCACGTGCCACGCTTTCAAGGGGAAATATACATTTAAATATTCCAACCAGGCTTTTAATTACTATATTTCAATATTAAAATCAAATCAATATAGTGTTTATGGTATGGTATGGTATAGTATAGGGTACAGTATTTATCAGGTCTATTTTTAATAACTCTCAAGCAACCAGAAACTACACTTATCCAGCATCTACCAATCCCCATAGATGCCAGTTAACTGAGAGTTTACTGTACCAGGTAGTAAAATAGGCTACCACTCTGTTATACAGTTAAGATTTGGGGGATTGTCCTAGCAACGTTTTGTACAACTATCCCTGCAATTTTCTAAGTGACTTTACAATTAAAAGGTCTTTTAGCTTTTCCTAGTTAGGGGTCACCACAGTGGAACTCCTGTCCTCTAATGATTGGCAGTGGAGTTTTACACTGCTGAGTTGCCAGCCTGATGCCTGACCTTCAAAGAAGGCACACCCATTCACCCATGCATCTACCTGCATGTCTTTAGATGTCACTCGACTGTGGGGAGGACTTGCAGACTCCACACAGGAGGCGCTCCAGCCAAGAATCGAACAGGAGAACCTCTTGCTGTGAGGTGAAAATGCTAACTGCTGCACCACTGCGGCCCCCCTAAATTACTTTACATTTGAGCCTCTTAAGTCCAATTACATCCTTTGTGGCATAATGAATAAAGCTGTGTACAGCATTCAACATTGTCCTTAAGCACTATATTAGTAAACTTGGTAACAAAACTGCATGGTTAAAGCATGATTGTGCACAACATCCTTCTGAGAGTTCAGTCACAAAAACCTGACTGATGGCACATTAACACACATACCAAATCACCTACTGACATCAGCCAGCTACCAGAGTCTGTGGTATTTATCCATCACTTATTTTATTCATCAGCTGCCAACTATGCACATGCAACACTGACTCTGCATCAGAAAAATAGCAGGTCATATAAATTCATGTACCACATAAGACTTTGGGGTAGAAAATAATATAATGGGTTATCATATGAAAAGGAAAAAATACATATGTGCTTAGTTTATTAATATTAATATTATTGTTTTTGAAATAGAGTCTCCCAAGTACTACAGCTGTGTAACACTTTGATACTTAAACAGGGTGAACTTCCTTTGCTTATATTTAATGAATAATTTAATTATGTGATTATGATAAAATGAGTTTACTAAATCTCTGAGCTATGACTGTGTAGCTGTCATTCCTAAATGCTGAACTGGCTGTTGCTGAAAGCTGCAAATGCATGCTAAAGGGATCACCCACTTGCTTGTCATGAATTATAGAAGGCATTATGTAAGAAATAAGTATTTCTCATCCTTTGGCATAAGTTCTCATGGTCATATTTCTCCACAGATCTGTGATAAGCTGCAGCCAATCATTAAGCAAGTTAATCAGAAGCTACATAATTTGCCAGGTAATGACCTTCAAATAATTTTCCCTGATACAAAATGTAGTTCAAACTGTTTTGATCTCTCTGAATATTCATTAAGTTTAATACAGAAGAAAGACAATGTTGTCAGAATTAAGTAAAATGAAATAAGTTAGCTTTGCTGATATTTTGCTATCAGTGCTGTTATTTTTTTATAGAAGTGTTGAGTGCCAGGTTTCCAGAGCATGGTATATAAATCTTACACTATCTGTGCAATGATACATTTTGAGGAAAGGCATTCTTTTTCTGTGAGATGATCTTTATATTATTACAGATGAAGTTCTACCAGAACTGAAAAGAAGAGCTATCAATGTCTTATCAGGACCACAGCTTTGAGGGTTTTCAAATGCTAATCCTGTTCTGTACCTTGCTGTTACATCTGAGTGTAACCAACATATATATTTATTTATTTTGTTTGGTCCCATCAGACCACATGGTACCAGCCTGGCCCCCAGTGCCGTACAACTATGGCAGGTCTATCAGCCATCCTTATATCCCCTGGACTATTCCAATCATGTATTCTAGGGGTGAACTGGGGGCTTGGCCATCTCTGCTTCCATCTGGGGAGGAGTTTCTTTTTTCATATGTCTTATTTACTTTCCCTTTCTCTGCCTCCCATCCTTGTCAACTGGCTGAGTGCCACTCATCTCTATGGACCATGCCTCCCCTTAAGGACAGTTATCAATGAGCACCCTCCCTCCCAGTGTGTGTATGTCCCTCCTTGCCTCTTCATCATTCACCGGGGCCACTAATCGAACCCTGGTTGGCTGGGCCACAGTTAGGGCTTTGTCCCTCTATGCCACCAGAGCAGCCAAGAGTAACCTACTTATTGACTGAATCTCAGCCCCAGAAGTTATCTTTTGAATTATCACTGGGTTATCAGTTGAGGAGTTTTAACTCAAAAGTGTACTGTCATGGGAGATTTCACTGCAAAGTGTTGGACTGTGTGAGTAGAATGCTTTTCAGGTTCTTTACTCCGCCACTGTGGTATGAACCTGGAATTGGTATATTTACATATATATATATATATATATATATATATATATATATATATATATATATATATATATACACACAAAACCAAAATATTCTGGTGCACGTAACGATGAAACTGGTGCTCGGATCAACTGACACACAAATACCCAAAACTCTTCCAGCACTCAGAGAAAGAGACAGCACAGCTGAGATGAAGCATTTATTGCAAGCACAGTCTGCCCCACAGACTTGTTTCACTCAAACGTGTCATCAGTGTGTATCCAACAACAGTGTCACCCTAATTTATGTAACAGCAGCAGCAAAAAAAATTTAAAGAGACAGACATACAATACAAAATAGCATTGCACTAGCATCACCAATACATTGAAAATCACATCCATAAGACTGCCCAAATATAATGTAACAATACATCCTGCCTAATACCAAACTCCATAAATTAATAGAAATAATTACTTTAAAGAATATCCATATCCAAATATATAAATATATATATATATATATATATATATATATATGTATTCACTAACATACACACATACTAATATATGAAACATATAAATACTTGAACATATATATATATATATATATATATATATATATATATATATATATATATACATATATGACACTGATATCTATGGGTGTACTTACTATACATACTCATACACCACAACCCCCCCCCCGTTATAAAAATAACATTTACCACTGTGAAATGTTAACTATTCAATACACTCATAATCCAGTCCAAACAGACAGCCTATTCCAGGGCATATATAAAAAAACCCTTAGAAGAGCCCCAATCAAAGAGGTAAAAAATCACCACTGATCATTAAGCCCTGGTTTGAAAAGAGCCCCTAAATTAATAATCCATCTACGTTCCTTGTTAGACAAAATATAATGTCTAACAATGTCATTCATGATATGTGTCTTTATCATATCAGTTCCTACAAACACAAAATGTGCAGTAGAATGCAGCAATATATGCTTATATAAAGCACTACGGGTCCTCTTACATTTAATGTCACTAATGTGTAGGGCTATTCTTTGCTTCAATGTACAAGAAGTATGTCCAATATAGAAAGCCCCACACTGACATATTGCCATATATACGACCCATGTGCTCTGACATGTAATAAGACACCTAATATCATACACTTTCCTAGTATTCACTGACGTAAAGGAATGAGTTTTGGACATTAACTTGCAATATTTACAATGACCACAGTATGTACTACCAACTGTGGTCTGAGGTACCTCTCTTATAGGACTTTGACCTTTCTTAAATGAAGACAAATATTGTCCCAAAGATTTACCCCTGCGATACCCAAAATCACACTTCTGATTTAACAGAGTAGAAAAAAATGGATCTAAATATAATGCATGCCAATACCTGGAAATAGTTTCCCTAATTTTATAAGTATTACTAGCATGTGTAGTAATAAATCTCACTCCTGTAGCCTGTAGAAATGAACTGTCTCAGATACGGGGCATCTTGCAACAAAGTTGTCCTGCTGCACGTCTGAAGCCGTTTGTGCACCTTAACCACCACTATCTTTGCATAACCCCTAGCCAGGAACCTATCTTTTAGGCGCAAAGCCTGTTTGTCAGATTCATATGAAACCGAACAAATCCTCTTAACCCTCTGAAATTGTGCTATAGGTATATTGTTAATAGTATGGCTGGGGTGGCAACTGCTGGCATGTAAGATTGAATTATTAGAAAAAGATTTTCTATGTAAAGTTGTAACTATAGTACCATCTAAAACCTTAGTTACATTGACATCTAAGAAATCAATGGTAAATAAATGTAACCTGCCAGTAAACCTGATGACATATACATTGCTGTTCAAATATTGCATAAAGTTATTCCATTCAGCTGCTCCACCCCACCATACTACCCAACAATCATCAAGGTATCATCGCCACATAATAAGTTGAGATGTAAAATTAAAATGATTAACAAAAATATATTGGGCTTCAAAATACCCCATAAAAAAGTCGGCATAAATGGAGGCAAACGTTGCCTCCATTGCTGTACCTTTAACCTGTAGATACCAATGATTGTTGAACATAAAAGCATTATGCTCTAGCACCAATTGTAATAAGGATAGCAAAAACTCCATCTCAGGTTCTTGAAAGGTACCTGACTGCCTCATCCAATAATGGACAGCACTTATACCCCCCTGATGGGGGATACTTGTGTATAAGGACTGGACGTCAACAGTCCCCAACTGCACCTCATTCGGAACCTGTAGATTATCCATCAATTGCAAAAATTGCTTGGTATCCCTGATCCTAGCTCTAATAAGGGGTAATAATGGTTTCAACTTAAATTCAAGATATTCAGAAAGGGGTTCTATCAATGAGCCCCTACCTGCCACTATGGGCCTACCTGGAGGATTATACAAAGTTCTGTGGATTTTAGGAACCAGATAAAAATATTGGGAGACTGGTAAATCCACCATCAATTGTGTTACCAAAATGACAGATATGACTCCTTGTTCCTTTGCTCTTAATAAAAAAGCATCTATCTCTAGCTTAAACCCATGAGTAGGATCTATTGGTAATGAACAATAAGAAACAGGGTCAGTAAGTTGTCTTAATGCTTCCTGCTCATATTCCAGTTTATTCCAAATAACCATGGCACCACCTTTATCAGTCCCTACTATAACTATGTGTGGATTGTTTATAAGGCCTTTTAGAGCATTACGTTCATCCAGAGTAAGATTATCTGTAAAAGAACAAAAAATCTGGTCCTGATTAACCTGTAAGTCCTGAATGATGAGCTGTTCAAATGTTTTAACCGTACTACAATATGGAGGTTGAAAACCAGATTTCCTGAAATTAAAAGAACCCCCTTCCATAACATGTAATTCTTCTTGTTTATGAGCAAAGAAGTACTTTAAATTCAAGATTCTACAAAAGTTCTTAACATCTTTTATTGTATCAAAATGTGACATATAAAATGACGGTACATATCCCAGACCTTTGTTTAATACTCTAAATTCACTTTCAGAAAAAAAACATACTGTGTAAGGTAAATAACCAACTGGTTGACATCATTCACTTTATTAATATCAATAGCTGATCTTAATAAAATTACGTCTGCTGGGTCTGCAGACTGGCCTGGAATAACTGCTTCATTTCTTCGCCTGCAGTGTTTATGGCCTCCCCCTCCTAAAGGGGCTTTTTGTCTTTTGGGGACTGGGGATACAAGCCCACCCAAATCCCTCATCTCAGTCTCAGTGTCAGTGTTAGAGAAGCTGGATGAAATCTTTGAAGTACTGGATGTCTTTTTGGGCTTCCGAAGAATAGACCTAACTCTCTTTCATTTAGGTCTACTAATAATTTTATCATCAGAAAAATGTATGCCTCTTTTCTGTTTTTTCCACGTAAACACCATTTCATTTTTAAAATCATTTATGTCCCTTTGATATTTTCTCATTTTTCGCCGCTGTAATTCCTTGTCAACTATAAGGAACTATAATTCAGCTGTACCTCAGATGAAAAACACCACTATTTCATCATATGATGAAATGCATGCAGCAATAAATCACACACATACACACACACACACACACACACACACACACACACACACACACACACACACACACACACACATATAATAAAATTACATAAAATTAATGTGCATATATAAAAAAGAGGGTGACTGTGAGCATGAGTCTTTAGTAAGGTTGGATATACTTAAAAAGCAGTAAGATTTAAAATGCTGCATACATTCAGGCTGGTTAGTAGCAAATGCAAATTTGATGAAAGACACATTTGGTAACAAACTACTGGGGGAAAGAATAGGGCAACCACAGACTTCCTAATCAAATGTCTGGAAGCATTGATGTAAACTGCAGGCCTGTCAATGTTTTACAAGAATCCATTAATAACTGTGCAGTTATGCACCATGCACCAAGCGCAGTTGTTCTGAAAACGTTTGCAGTTGTAGGGAAAAGAAAATGGAAATCAGTTTAGTATCTATCTGCAGAGCTACACTGTTGGCTTAAAAGCTATAGTTCTCAAAGGTTACAAATTTCATTTGCTTCTGCCATTTATAGATTTTTTAAAGTATTTTCCAGTAGCTTGGTAAACTGCTACAGCTCTTGGGATCAGACATAAACATCATATAACAACTACATGAGTATAAAAGTGCAAACATGCTGATCTGGGGAAATTCCAGTCCACAAATAAAAGCATGAAGTGGGATTTAACCCTTTGTGATCTTAAGGAACCATTTCTGCAAATTAAACAATAAAAGGAAAGAAGCTCAGAGTGAAACAGCACTAACTTAACAATTAAAATGAAGCATAAAATCAAGTAAAGAAATGTCAAGGAAGCATGAAATAAAATAAATGTCAAGGATGGGTTAAGTGCTATTTGTAGACTATGCCAAAGTAAGGCAATAGAGCAAGTGAAGAGTGTTATGTCAAAGACACATAGCACAATGAAACAAAGAGATGATCAGGCACTTGTTCAGGAATGATGACTCAAACAACCACCCAAGATAAAGTCTTAACATGTAAAAAACAAAGCAGATGGGCCAGACAAATCAAACAAATATGCTAGCAACTCTAGCAGAATCCTGTAGGCTATGTCAATTTAATTTAAGCAGAAAAATTTAGCAAATAAGAAAGCCTTCCAGGATTGAAAATATTGTTTATATATGAAAAAGTTGTTGTTGTTGTTGTTGTTGTATCTTTTGGCTTTTCCCGGTTAGGGGTTGCCACAGCAGAACTCCAGTCTGCTAATGATTGGCAGTAGATTTTTACATACCGAGTTGCCAGCTCTGACGCAAAACCTTCAACAAAGGTATGCTCATTCATGCATATCTCCACACAGAAGACGCTTTAGCTGAGAATTGAACAGGACAACATCATACTGTGAGGCGACAAAGCTACCGCAGCACCACCAGTTATATTAAATGAATGTACAAATGCTCTTAAAGCAACAACAACAACATCTACTACCTCTGAAACACACACACACACACACACACACACACACACACACACACACACACACACAAGCACACACGCACACACGCACACACACACATACACACACACTATCAAGTGCTGTATTGTTAGGTGATTCTCCAACCAACCAAATTAACTTTCTTACACCCTGCCCTTCTAGTTCATTCTCCCCATTTCTTACATGCCTTTGTAAACATCTGTGGTCCTTGGTGCTTCCTCCAATTTTGCCAGCCGGTTTCATTCTTGCCTTCTGCTACCCATTATCATTACCCCTCTCTTTTTGTCCCGTTCCTAATTGCTCCTCCTGTCCTTATTATTGTTCTTGGAACATCCCATTTCTCACCTTAGAGACAATTAGTGAGAGCAGAGTCTTCTGCATGACTAGGTAGCTGGACAATCAGTAGAACCCCTTTGTTGCTCACCATATGTCACTATGCATATGCAGTACCAGAACCTCTATGTGCGTGCCTCTATATCTGTGTGTGTGTGTGTGTGTGTGTGTGTGTGTGTGTGTGTGTGTGTGTGTGTGTGTGTGTGTGTGTGTGTGTACCTGTGCATGCATTATGTGTTTATTGATCTCTCTGTCTCTCTTTATAGGTGTATGGGTGTGTGATGAGTGCACAACTCATTAGCTAATATATATGGATGTGTGTGCGTGTGTGTGTGTGTGTGTGTGTGTGTGTGTGTGTGTGTGTGTGTGTGTGTGTGTGTGTGTGCACCTGTAAGTAATGCATTTTCTTTGAGCAGTCTATGTTTCTGATTTGACAGTGTCACACATTGATCTAACATTGCACAGCAATGCAGAGAATGCAAATAAACAGTAGGATAAGATTTTTTTCCTACACATAAATAAGACAAAGAATGCCCATTCTCACTTCTCCATTGATACTATTTTTACATTTCTGATTAGCATGGGAGCAGATAATGTGATCAGAATGTTTCCAGTCTGCATCTTGGAATGTTATGTTTACAGATCTGGCCAAATGGTGAAACACAAAACAAACTAATTTAACAAACAAAAATAGTTAAGAGTAGTGTGGAGAAGGAAGTGAGTAGTCCTTTGCTACCTTGTTGAGTCATGAGGCAGGCTTTAATAATTTAACTTCTAGTATTCAGGATTCACAGAAGAAAAGCATGTCAGGCAAATCTGACTGGTTCCTCTAACTAGGCTGCAAACGTTGGCGATTTAGTTTCTGGGGTGGTGGTAGGGGCTTTGAAGCTATGTCTTCTGTATTTCAAATACGTATTTTATTCTTTTCTATATAAAAAGCAGTCATCACTTCCTAACCCATTTTATCCATCTGTACTCTCACTCTTCTGAAAATAAGTATTTCAATGATGTCTGTGACTGTATAAGACTGAAGGCATAGCAAGCTGTGGCAATTCATGAAGGCAAGGGATTTGCCAAGTGCATAAAAATGGACTTCAAGGCTTTGCAGTAGTGAAAAATAAGCATTACAGGAACTTTATGTAACACTTTGTTATTTTTGGACTTTAATATTATTGTATTGAGGATATCGTACTTTTGTTATTTTCATTTTCAGGATTTTCATCTCAGGATTTTAGGATTCAGGTAAATGAGTTGTGCGGTTCTTTAGCCTTCAAATTCACCCATTAATAAATAAACTAAAAAAAAAAAGTCTGTGTCTTAACTGAACACATCTTTTATATCCACACTGTGGCATCGATGGATAAAGCCTTAATTACATCCCAGGCAGCCCAGGTTCAGGTAGCCACTTGGGTGAGTGATGTGTGACAGAGGAAGAATGGGCATGTCTATAAGGGGGGGCACATGTGCGCTCCTTGCATTAGAGCCCCGATGGAGACTGAAGACATGTAAGGAAGTGCACATGGTTTTCACCAGGCACTGTTGTTTCCTTCCTCATGCTGAAGATGTGCCATCGGTGATCTGTTGATCCACCAAATTTCTCCTAGGTGTGAGTGTTGCATAACCATGAGTATTGGTACCCCATCCCAGATAAGCTTTTGTACCTTGAACCAACAGACTGTGGGGAAAGACTCTGGCTCCACTCCAACCTTGAACTGTATCAAGTGGCTACCTGACCAAAGAATGAAGGTAGGAGTGAATGACTGTCACACGTACAGCTATTTTCCCCAGTGAAGTTGTTTACTCACTTAATTTTTTAATTATTTTTACAACTCTGACATGTTCAATTGTACACATATAAATAACTCCTTTCACTGTTCCATAAAAATCATATACAAAACAGTTCCTGTCATCATTTCCATCTTCAGCTTTATTCATTTAACACGAAACAAGTGCATCCTGACCAATCCTAATGGTTACGTGAAAGAACTTACAAATGTCAAAGAATCACCTGCCAAACTAAAAGAAAATGAATCAAGAACAAGTGAACACTTAATCTACCTTGATCAACTCATTCATACTTTCATAATCTGCTCCAAGATGCATTTTATATGATTGTATTTAATGGATATAGTTTGGCTAAAAGCAGTGGCGGCTGGTGACTTCAAATCAAAGGGGGGCTGCAGGAGATAGCCGAATGCGTGGGGTCAATGGGAAGGGGTGCGGACAACTAGAAAGGGGAGGAGCTATGCTGAAAACCACAAAAACTAAACATTAATTAAATATGCTGCCCTGGGTGCCAAACCCTCATTATGAGAGTCCACTCAAGACAAATGAAGTGTAAAAGAATAAAAATATTTCAATGCATTGGCTGGTTGACAGCTTAATTAATATCTAGATGGAAACAAAAAGGTTGTGAGGCATGAAAAAATAAATTACTTTTTAAATACATTACTGGAATGCCAGTCAAAATCAAGTATAAAAAAACATGCAGCACTCAGCTCAAACCACTTCTCCTTGCACTGCATTATAATTTATATTCAGCTTTATTAAAGTACCAAGTAACATGCTGAAAGTAGCAATCTCTGTGATACCCCCACTTGTAAAAATGTTTATCCAAAAAGGACCTGCTGCCAGACAACTATCTACTTGTTTCATGGGGAAAACATGATCAAAGTAAAAAATGAAAAGCAAACAAGCTCAAGATACATTACTTAAAGGATTACTGTACAGGTTATGGACCACACATGAATGGCATTCTGTTTAGTTTACGGGTAAAGCCCTCAGAGATCACTGGTAGTCTCCAACAAGTGTAATGAGCTTCTTAAAATAATGTAATCCTGTCCTTTATTACAAATACTGTCATATGCATTTCAATACCCAATGCTTATACATTATCTAGTTAAGTATTCTCTGCATGGCAACAACAGAAAGGCTTCAATGTTGGCAATTCTTTAACAGTATGCTTATTAAAGCTTACTTGCGTGTTATGATCTCAGACAAGCTTACCTGATGGTCATTAAAGCATTGCTACTTACAGAGCAACAGGCACTTTCTGAGTAATAAGCATAAATCAATTGTACAAAAATATGACAGAAACCAGACCATTCTGCAAAATCAAGAACAGATGAAAAGCCACTGTAGTACTTGTGTCTACCTTGGATGAGGGATACCCTGCACATTTACACTGCATGGGGGGATACCCTGCACATTTACACTGCACAACTGCTCATTGCCTTGCTTGGACACATCCAGAGTCACTACATGGGGGAGTGGGGTGCAACAAGTATGTCACAATTTGAAATGCCTCTGGCTGTCTGATGGCCCCGACACATTTGTCATAGGTTCATAGGTTCATAGGTTTATACTAGGCTATCTGCCCTAAGGCATTTATAAGCCTAGCCCAAATTTTTGTGGCTTATGCCACCCCTTATATGAAAAAATACTGTGCCCATTAGTTTGTTGTGCCTCTGTCCAGCAGTGACACAGAGATGATTCCTGGGGTAAACCTATGATCTCCCATCCACAGGTCAAGATTTCTCTTGAACAGAGCCAGCGAGGTGCTCTGCCTCACATGGACTGGGATTTTATTCCACAGCATAGGGAGTCTCTGAGTGATAAATCTATCCCTCCAGCACATCCTATTTATGTCCGTGCTAAGGTTTAAGTCACTTGCTCTAGTGGTTTTGGTGGATTTGGATTTTTTGAGGTGGAGCATGTCCATTAATTCGGGTTGGACATGGCCTTGTATGTCAGGCACATGTCACCTCTGAGCAGATGGTATGCGACTGAATAGAGCTGGAGTTTCTTCAATCTGGCAGCATATGACAGATTTTGGAGTCCCTTTATCCTTTTGGTGAGGAACTTTTGGGGTCTCTCCAATTGCTGCAGATGTCGGGTGAGATACATCCCGAATGGGGCACTGTACTCGATCATTGGTCTGATAAGTGAAGAGTACAGGGAACAATGACCTCACTAGATCTGGATGTGAATCCCTTCATGATCAGGTGGGCAATGTAGAAGGTCTTTCTAACCACTTTAGCAACGTGAGTGTCAAAAGAAAGGCCACTGTCAACCTGGGTCCCCAGGTCCCTGATAACCTCTTCTGTGCTTAGTGGATTGCCACCTATATGGTAGCTTGGGGTTACCTTGTTTTTCCCGAAGGGTATGACTATACATTTTTTGGTGTTTAACTTCAGGCCATGGCTCTGGCACCAGCTATCTGTTTCCGTGAGTCCCTTCTGAAGGATATCTGTGTCCGATGCACTTTCCACTATGGCGCCCAGTTTGCAGTCATCTGCAAACTTTGTCAGCCAAAGTCCTCCCATGTTGGCCTGTATCCGAGTGGGGTATTGTGTCGAAAGCCTTTGCAAGGTCAAGGTAGGCTGTATGGACTGCCTTTCCCTCATCAATGGCCTTGGTGACTGTTTCGAAGAAGTTGACCAAGTTCAAAAGGCATGATTTTCCCTTGACGAAGCCAAACTGGGTCGGGTCCAATGTCTGCAAGTCCCCTATATCTTTGTTTATGAGCTCCATTATGATCCTCTCCATAGCTTTGCAGACTAGACTTGTTAAGCTTATGGGGTGGTAATTACCAGGGTCCGTAGAGGCACCGCCTTTGTAAAGTGGGACCACAGTTGCCGTACGCCACTCCTTGGGCACGTATCCTGTGGTAAGGCTGAGATTAAACAGCTGCCTTATGTGCGGGTTTAATTCCTCATTTAGCTCGTGTAGCACACAGCCGGGGACACCATCCGGTCCCATTGATGCTGTGTTTTTAGCTTTAGAGAGAGCAGCTTTCACCTGCACATTTGAGATGTCTTGGAGGCTACACTCCGCTGGGATAGTTATCTCTCCTTTAGGGGGGGAGAGGGGGGTGGTTTGCACTGAACCTGTCTGCCAGTATGTTGGCAATGTCTGTGGGTTCAGTGATTTTTGTATCATTTTGGACTAATTCTGAGAATATCTGAGAGTTTCCACCCAGGTTCCTAACATAACTGAAAAAGGCCTTATGATTGTCCTTTGAATCCATGGCAATTTTTCTCTCAAAATTGGCCTTAGTTGATTTTATGAGTGCTCATATTTTTACTAATAATGATCAGGGTGACTTCCTTTTATGGATTTTGTTCTATCATGTAATAGCTTTCTCCTCTTATTGTAAAGTTTGTTAATGGCTGGGGTCCACCAGACTGGACGTTTGCCCTTTGTGGAAAGAGTCTTGGTTTTATTTGGGATTGCCTGATCCATGCAGTCCTGGAGGTGTTCATAGAAGGCATTTGTAAGGGCTTCCGCAGCTTGGGTTGTGGTTTCCACTGGCTCAGGGGCCTTGAAGGATACCACAACAGTCTTGCGTAGTGTGATATTTGCTTTAGAGAAGTCCTTCACTGTGGTCTTTTTGTTTGGGGTGGGGCGGGATGTGGATTTCCAGTGAGATTAGTTTATGATCAGATCTCACCAATGAGGGATATACTTCCGGTGTGGAGCATTTTGTCCCCATGTTTGTGATAATGAGATCTAGTATATTTTCTCCTCTCGTGGGAACAGTGACTAGCTGTTCCATGGCATTTGAATTTATGAACTCCAGGAACCATTGGGCTAGAAAGTTAGGGCTTGAGTAATGTTCCCAGTCTATATTCGGGTAGTTGAAGTCACCCAATATGATGGTGTTTGGAGATACATTTATACCCTCCAGTGTCTTCAGGAAGGCTGTGTGGGGTTCCTGAGTTTGAGAGGGTGGCCTGTAGCATGCTACAATTTGTAGAGCAGTTTTGCCTATGGTTAGTTGCACCTGGATGGTTTCCGAAGCTTCGTGCATTGCCACCAACCTGGAGGTGTGGGTATCCTTTATGAATATGGATACACCGCCTCCTTTTGTGGTGCGGTCCGGGTTTTGGGGCCGGAACGCATGATATGAGGTAAAACCTAATAGTGCCGGGGTCCTCACCATCAGAGCAAAGCCATATATAGAAGTGGGACAAAGGCCCAAAAATAAGGACAATTTTTAAATATTGCTCTTATAAACTTAGAAAGATAACAGAATAGTAGGTCTTGTATTAGTATGAGTTTTCTGAAGGATATGAAATCTGAAACTCAAATGTCTGTCATTATTTTCTAACTTCAGTCTTTAATGATTTACCACTAATTTGCCAAAAAAAACAATTTTATGAAAAATGGACCAAAAATGTGATGCAAAAATATAAAATAGCCACACAATACAGCTGGGAACCTGTCAAAGAAGGGACATTTTTTAATAATAGTACTGCTAACTTGAGCAGCTCACAAAATAAAAGAATCTACATGCATTTCTGAAATATAAGTAATCTATAACTCTGATTATTACAGTTATTTCTAAATTGTAAACCCTCCATGTTTTCTTCCAAAATTAATATTTTTACGGAGGGATTATTAGGGGAAGAGCAACATTTTGAGCCAAATTCGTGGACAGTTGAGAGGTTTGGCTATGCCTAAGTCTATAAAGCAATTTATTTGTATGCACCTCTCAACCTGTTAATGCAATAAATCTGGACAAGGCCAAATATATTGGGGGAACAGTACTAAAAATTGCTCTTGTATAAACTGAGACAGTTGATAGAACAGGTCTTACTTCAGCATGCATTTTTCTGATGGTTATGAAGTCTGAAACTCAGTGTCATTAGTGACTTAATTCCTAAATGATTTTCCAGAAAACCACAAATATTATGAGGAACAAACCAAAAATAAGAAGCAAAAATCTATTCATTCTGTGAAAATCTGGACAGTTGGGAGGTATAGTTCAGCTGGGGCTGTCTTTGAGTTTGCTGCCCTTCCCCCTCACAAAATCATGGTCGAATGGAGCCCTCCCCCCTGCAGCCATTCCAATGATCCATTACTTGGCTATATCACTCCATTTACCATAAACACTAATGTGCATACTGCTTTACTTCTATGATGATGTGGATTTCATTTGAAAGTTTTATCTTGCATTTTACAGCACAAACACTAAGATATCTGCTAAACAAAGCAACACAGTCTCACAATGAAAACAGGCTTAGCATTAAAAACTTCTCTGCCCTTGAAACGCAATTCAATGAAACAGCATTGAAACCCACATTCAAAGAAAATACATTTTGCCAGTGGCAGATAAAGATTAACTTTGGGCTGTTTTCAAATCATAGGCCCCTTGCACATGAAACATACATGTGCTCTTTGATACACCTTCCTGATTCTACTAAATTATATTCCTTGTACAATACAGTACAGTTGTTAGACAGCATTTTAAATTTATTGTTTTGAACATTTTTCCAGTAAACAATTAAACAAAATGCATGCACCAATGACAAAACTACCCAATTCAGAACATTTCCATCATAAAAGTCTACTCAACCATTTTTCCAGTAAACAATGAAACAAAATGTATGCACCAATGACAAAACTACCCAATTCAGAACATTTCCATCATAAAAGTCTACTCAACCTTCTACAGTCCACCAGTATCAGTAAATATGCACAATCTCTGAAGTAGTAAAAGTCATCTAAATAATTCCACATTAAAGAAATCTGTAACAATGAAGAGGTTGCTGCTAGCAAACAACTTTATATGTCACTGTTTATTCATCTACAAATAAAGTGCCTGTTGCCCTTGAGGAATAAATTGCCTATGTTGCATGCATTAAAAAATAAAAATAAGCTAGTAATATCGCAATAGGGACTCTATGGCAAACAGATAACAGGTTCATAGTTACTACTCTAGGTATCTTTGCCGAAAAGACTGCAGCATCCACCCACTTTACAACACAGTACAGTATCAGCAATGCATCTATCTACTGTGGGAGTAGAACCCACAGCCTTCTGCATCAAAAGCAAGTACACTACCTGTTGTGCTATTAATGCAAGCAGACTCAGAATAAGCAGCACTAAAGTTTTGTTCCCCTGCAGCTCTCAGCTCCTTGTAAAATCTACTCGACACGCAGTTGTATCTCTGAACTTTGCAGCACAAGAAATCTGGAAAAAGCCAAAATTTATTTGGGGGGGGGGACAACCAGGGACACATTTTAAGCATTGCTTGTATAATGTTGGAAAGTTGCTAGAATAAAATGCTGTGTTACCACCATACATTTCACTGCCACGTCTTTAACCCAGGGGACCCTGTGCAAAACAGTCAGAGAAACATACCACTATGCCGAATCAGCTGTTTTGTAAAAGAGAGGAAGACAAACTTAAATGGCTACCATTTAGTGAATTCAGTTCTCAGCATAGCTGTCAACCTCTTGGCACAAAACACCTGAACAAAGCCAATAATGGGGGGGAATACAGCCCCCAAACATTCAGTGAATTCAGTTCTCACTATAGCTCTCAACCTCTTAGCAAAAAACATGTGGACAAAGCCAGTAATGGGGAGGGAATACAGCCCCCAAACATTCAATGAATACAGTTCTCACCATAGATAACTCTCAACCTTAGCACAAATACCTGGACAAAGTCAATAATGGGGAAATACAGTCCCAAAAATAGGGACACATTTCAAATATCCATGTTATAAACTTAGACAACTGCTAGAACAATTTTGTGTTACCATGTACTTTCTGAAGAATATGAAGTCTGAAATTCAAATGCCTATTTTTTAAACTTTTAACCAGGAAACTAGTCTGACTTGGAACAAAAGACAATTTTCAGCAGAGTAGAGAGAAATGCCAATCACATCTTTGCAAGTAAAGAGAACATGCAGACACCACACAGAAGGCACCCCAGCCAAGAATCAAACCAGAGAACCTGTATCAGTTAGGCAACAATGCTACCAGTGCACCACTACACTACAGACTTTGCAAGGAAAAATGTAGATATAGAAACCACAGATTTTATGAGGAACAAAACAAATATGAGGCAAAACTCTGCAAGCTTTTTTTTTTAGAAATGGTGGTGGATAGGGAAGTCAGGTCCTTGCCACCTGCATCCAAGGTACAGGGTTCAAGCCTGAGTCTCTATCCACCACCATTTGCTCTCTCTAGCCACCAGTATATAGTAACTGGGGCATTTTATACACACAGACACACACACACACACAAAACGACTGACCGACCTGCAACACCAGCAGCAAAACGACCCACCTGCAACACCAGCAGCAAAACGACCGACCTGCAACACCAGCAGCAAAACGACTGACCTGCAACACCAGCAGCAAAACGACCTAACCTCCAGTCAGGAAGCAACTCACTTACCTGATACCACCCGAGCAATCCAGCGACCTGAAGCAGCAAAATCCACCCGTGACACGGAGCAATCCAGCCAGCGACCAAAACCTGCTACACCTACCTCCTGAATGAGCCCGTGCAATGAAAGTCCCACGAGAGCAGCTCACCTCTCTCAGTCCTGATTGGATCTGCCTGCAGCAGAAGCAGTCCAGACCTCCTCTTCTGTGCGGTCATACCCGCACTGATTCCTGGGTGCATTTGCAGCAATGATTGCTGGGTGCCTGTGTTTCTCTATCTGGACTGCAGTCTAGATTTTTTTTTTTCTCTTTGTTTTTTAGTTTTACAGATTTTTCTTTTTTTTTTTTTTTAAGGTGGGAGGGCTGCAGTCCGGCAGTACGATACCACGAGCCGCCCCTGGCTAAAAGGCTTGGGAAAAGGTTATAGATGTGGTTTACATGTCATTACGATGACATCTGTTGTGACACATCCTGAGAACCTAATACCTTTAGCACAGCTTCCATCTTATCCTGAGGCTTGCACAGCGCATTATTGTCAGTTAGGTTATCACCTGCCCACAACATGAAATTTCATCCCTGAAAAATATAAACTCCTATCAGTTTACTTGAAGCCAATGCTCTTTTAGCTTGGTTAAATCTGTAGAGATTTTACCCTAGTATTCTGTATCATTCTTGCCCATCAAGAGAGTGGCTGTCGGGAATCACTGTTTATTCATACAAGGGCTTCCCTGGTATATGTAGTCCATTCCCTGCTACCAAATGTCAGTTGCAGATGTCTTTCAGAAAAATGAATCAGTTATATTGCAACACTTCCTTGTGCATATAAAGTGTTAGGAATTTTTTTTTCGAAGATACATCTCCATCTAAAGTATGCCTGTTCCAGATTCCTTTTTGTGAAACATATGGGTTTTGACATCATCTGATGATGGATTGGCTAGTTTGTCTTTTTTTGTGCATACTGCACACAGGTACAAAAGCTGACATACTGTCTCCTGATCTTGTAGGTTGCATTCTAGCTACATATATTGCTGCAACTGCATCCTTCAACATACCGGCATATGAAATTCCTTTGGTTTTAGTCTCCTTGGTCAGATGTGACAATCATTAGTAGTAAAATATGCCCATGAATAACTTTTTAACAATATTTACAATGCAATGTTCAATACTCCAAATGCTACACATGATTAAAAGAAGTCAATGATCAGCTGCTTGAGAAAACGTAGCCTCATCCCACCCCCACCCCCCACCCCCCAATTCTGCATACTAAATGCATGTGCGTCCTGCAAGTAATGTTATTAGTTCAGAATGGAAATCCCCCCAACTCTTCATACTAAATGCATGTGCGTCCTGCAAGTAATTTTATTAGTTCAGAATAGAAATCCCCTGATAAATTAAAACCTGCCAATTACTACTGAAAGTTCCAAAAGTATTGTAACCTGTTTTGCTGCAACACTTGGTATAATTAGAGTGTTTTTTATTGTCTAGGTAGCTCTTGTAGACCTCTGCAAGTCAGGCATATACCAAAAAGTACAATGTTTTAAAGTCGGTAAATACTTCAGAAAAGATACAATATATTGTATAAAGTTTAGAATGTGTGCATATGTAAGTTCACAAAACATGTTAGCCATGGGGAACATTTTGTTACTCATAGGGGTTAAGCAGTTTTAAACTCTTATAAGGATAGTAGAAAACATTCTTTTATGTGGTAGTATCTGTCTAGCATTGCAAATAAATTGCTCTTGTATAAAATAACTGTCCAACATGCTTTTAAAACTGTAACCATATGCTTTTTTTTCTCAAATCTCAAATGACCATATAAGTAAGCATTTTGGTGTAATATATATGCACTTCTGTATGCTGGCATACAACACTTTTTTATTTATTCATTTATTTGCACCAAACAAACATACTTATGAAGTCTATTTTTGGTACACAAATGGTGCAGTGGTGCAGCAGTTAACATTGTCGCCTCACAGCAAGATGTTCCCTGGTTCATTTCTCGGCTGGGGTACCTTCTGTGCAGAATCTGTATGCCTTCCCTGTGCTTGCATAGGTTTGCTCCACTCTCCTCCTACATTTCAAAGACAGGAGGGTTTCTCCCTGGGCCTCTGCTGAAAATAGGCTGTGTCCTAGTTGAACTTTCCCAGTCAACAAATGTTAAATAAATAATTGTTGTATACTTTGCATAAAAACCCACAAATCATTTAAAATACTGCTACACAAACTCTATAGTTCCACCCCCCAAAAAATGTTTGAGTGTATACAATTCAAAAAGAAAAAAATAATCACTCTGCCTACTGGTTTCAGTAGTTGATTATTAGCTTGACCTTTTTAATAGAATGCTACCATTAACTAGTTTTTTTATATAAAAATTGATTAACACTGCCGTTTTTAAATAAACAATATACATACAATTTATTGTGTATTAATCAGAAAATTCTACCACTGATATGTTGGTTTGATCTGAACATTTTACTAATCATCTTTAAAATCAGTGTGCTACAACATCAAGTTGTGTAAGTCCTTTTATGTTATAAATGCTTTTAATTTCATTTTTGTTAGTGTACGTTTCTTTTTTTTTGTTGTTGTTGTTTTATTAAACACAATCACATATACTCTCCTTCTTGTTTGTGCTCTATTTATGACACCACTAGACAGCACAATGTAATTGTTTTCTCCTCAACTGTTGCACTGCAATTTCATTTTTCATCTTTTTGGATAAGTTTTGTTGCTTTCAGGCATCTTCCACACATGAGATAGATTCATTTCGAGCTTATTGTGTTATTTCTTCAACCTAACCATGTACTGGTAAAAATCAATGCCAACACTCAAGTTATAACTGCCGTACATGTATCCATTGCTGACTGCTTCATGTATTATAACGCCATGCCCACAGACACTTGGTACGCATAAGATTATTTGCTTCATCATGCACATATTACAATTTCTGTATTTGAATGATATTATTTGAGCTTTTCTCCATGGTCCTTTACTGTACATACACTGTGCCTATCTGAACATTCACCCAGTTAAAAAAACAAATAAATAACCATGTGCAGAGATACAATAACATAATTTAACAAAATGTAGTATAATTTACAGCCTTACAGATATGCTTTTCTGTTCAAGCCAGAGAAGTATTTTTCAAGTTCTTTTTTTCATTTTCTGGTAACATTATTTTAAAAAATAACATGCAATATACTTTTTTAAAACCTCTTTGCAGGATCAAACCACTGCCTAACAGTGAGAAAGTAATATGTGCAAGCAATTTAAACATCATCAGGAGTGAAGTATAAAGATTTGTGTGGTGCCAGAGAGTACAGATTAGAGATTACTAAATAAAAAGGAGAGATTCTAAGGGTGTTACATTTATGTTTCTTGCCTGTCTGTATAGAGCTGATCATCTGTTATTTATTTTCAGTGTCCTACAAAGTTGATAAGTATTCGGAATTTGAGTACTCCATCATTAGCCCCCCGAATATAGATGACAATTCCATTGAAGTGGACTCTAAGGTAAAGCACTTTGTTGACATTTTAATGTAGATGAAATTTAATAAAATATACAGCATAATGGAAAGGAAATACCATAGATTTCCATAATCCTAGCATATTTATTTAACATGTTCATTTAATATTGTGCTGGTCACAAAATAAGCAGTAGAAACCAGGAAGTCTTCAGCAATGATTATGGATAATCTGGTATCTGCCAGGGACTACTCAGTGCATTTGTTTAAAAATGAGCAGCTGTGATCATAAGACGGACATTAAATACTGTAAAGTAGATGGGACACTTGTTTACCACACAGGGGTCATTACCTGCTCTTGAACAGATGTGTGGCTAAGACTAAGTCTACAAGTGCTAATGAGGGACCAAGTGAATAGTTCTTAAGAATATGAAATAGCCAGTGGAGCACACGTAATGAACTGTGGTCCTCAAATAGTGGTCATTGCTGACCCAGGGCATATCAGCTGCCATGGATTACCAGTGGTGGTCATAAAATAGCCAGTAATGTGCATCATGCCAACCAAGGCAGCAAAGAAAGCATGACCATAGGCTGATTTATAGCTATCATGGGATTAGTGACCCTATCCAGGTGTGTTTAAAGGTTAGCATGGGATAAATAGAAATCTGAAAGCCATTTGATGGATTAAGGCAACTTTATAGTCAGTCAAAAATATGTAACACTCAAGTTTTTATCTTCCCCCTCTCATTAAAGTGACACCATTGCATCTGGAAGGAACTGACAAATACATGTTTATATGGCTACAGTTGTAGAACTTCATATGACTATAATAATTGCAGCCATAATTTTAATCTGGGCAACATGGTGGTTCAGTGGTTAAAGTTTCTGCTCCATAATTTCATGATCTGGAGTTTAAGATGACCCTCTACTAGCTGTCCATGGAAAGTTTTCATGTTCTTCCCCCTTGTATTATAATCATACATATATTGCATTTACCATTGCCCTTTTGACCTGTGTTATGTCAAAGAAGGACCAGTGCACTTATCTAATTAATAAAAAAAATTAAAACAGTTATAGAAGGGCTTGAGAAAAAAAACTCTTCTGTAAAGGGAAAAGGTATGCACTTAATATAGATGCAGTTTAAGTGCAAAGCAAAGGTAAGTATTAAGAACATAGTTAACCTTTGACATAACAAGTGCATTTTGGCTAGATAAATCAGTGCTAAAAACAGTCAAATGAATCACAGAGATTTTTAAATGACAATTGGGGAGAGATGGGCGAAGGCTGCCAGCCTAGTCATATAGAATTTGATAAATAATTCTGGCATTTGTAAATAAATGTAAAATACAGGCATGTTTTCTTGATAATAAATGTAAAATACAGGCATGTTTCTTGAGTGTAAAGAATACTGTGAAATGTGGAACTGCAGAATATGTGGCAACATTGCACTCTACTGGCCCAGTGAAGCATGTTGTGACCCTTTCATGTTAGAATTTGGCTCCAATGTGGCTGGATGAAGGTTTCATGCCCATTGTTTTAAGGCTAAAGTTTATGACCAGACTTTAGATGTGGAATGTGCTTTATTGCTCTGATTTCTGCTAGAATGTATATGTGAAATGCCTTGTAGTGTTGTAAGTTTCTGAACAGGTGTTAAGATTGCTAAATAATGCAATTTGTGGCCTGAGAACTCAGACCAGGTGTTAAGATGATGCAATATGAATACTGGGAAAACCTAAGTATCAAAAATGATGTAATTTGGGAGGGCCTTAGAGACATGTTTGTTAGTAATGTTTAAATACTATTTCTGACAAGAGACTGGGGAGCATTTTTCACTTGGATATCTAACTCAGCACTATGCCTAAGCTCACATGTATGTTTCTGGCACTGTGATTTCTTGTAGGAATAGTTAAAGCTAGTAAAGATTAATTAGGTATTTTTCTTTGAAATCAGACCTGTCCTACTGTATTATTTTAAGTTTCTGTGTGATCTCTGAACTCTTAGATATCTCTGTGGTGTAGTAGTTTTGTGTTGTGTTTTAATTATTTATTATTAAATATTTTTAAAACCTTCTACCTGTGGCTGGTTTGTGTAGAGATAAGTTCTAGAGTACATTGCATATGTATAGAGGTTATTGTAATAGGCCACTCTAAAGTAAGCCTTGACTGTTAGTCATACTACCATTGGATAATAATATTGCACAGTAATAATTGGACACCCTTTTAAAAACCTTTTAGTAGCTGATATTATTAGTTGGGTGGTGGCAGTAATTACTATGGTATAGTCTGGGTAAAGGGGCACAACTGGAGGATCTGCGTCAGCCTTTCCCAGGAGTGTCTGTGACGTTGTATAAATACTTATCTCAAAGTGTGTGTGTTGTGTCAGCTACGTGGCAGGGACACAAAGTACTGGTTGGAAAGAGAGGGTACTGGAGGTTTTAGCTTGCCCAGCTAGGCTGAGACCTGGACCCTATAGCTGTGCCAGTGGGGAGTCTTATTGGGGACCTGGTGAGCAAGGGAACAACCAGCCCCAGACTGACTGTGATCTCTGTGTGCACTTAAGGGAAATTGTACTTTACTGTGTGTATTAGTTATCCTTTCCTCTTCTATGAAACGACCTCCCTGGTGTTAGTGGTGAGGATTGAGGCTCCTTGATTGCTGGGCCAGGGCATGATCATCACATGCACAATCTGCATACTGTCCTTGCAATAAGGAGTATAGAGTCATATCATCCTTTTCCAGACACATATATATAGTGTAATTCTGATGAAGGGATATCTCTTCCACAGTTAAATTTTTTAGACAAAAGAAAGAAAGATCATTACAAGTTACATAGAGCAGGCAAGCTGTAAAACTATGTGTTCCAAATGACAGACCATGTTACACTGTAGCCACTGCAGTTTTAAAATGTAATATTCAAACATAGTCTAGTCAAAACAATCTTTCTGACAGAGACCATTCTTTATGAATCATGAGCTATACTACCTGGTATTTTTAAGAATGAAACATTAACAACATTTAAATACTTGTTCTGGTAACTCAGTCATATAAATTCCTACTAACTAAACAGATATCACAGAGATTACTTTTTGTTTTTAGATTGTTAAAATAAAATGAAACACATATAAGTATTCTGGTATTAGAATGCTGAACAACAGGCACATCTTTGGTGTTTGTAGGCTTACTTAATAGGGCAGTAACCACAGGGTATTGAATACAGTGACAGGGATATACGATGAAAAATATAAGCAAAAGTCATTTTAATGGCCATTTAAAAAGGTCTGTAACAGTACCAGCATGTTACAGATTTAATTTTTAAGAACTGATAATCAGGATTTTCCAAAATCATGTCAGTTACAGGGTAATCCATAAAACCTGAGGTCATTTTAGACACCACTCAGTACATAGGATCTGTAACTCTGAGAGACTTTGTATCTTTGGAAGGTAGTGGAGGGTAGCTACGAACATCCATGACAACGAGAAGTAGGAAACCATGGGTGGTACTGCCCATATTACCATAAGTAACACTGACACTATAGTATAATATTTAAAGTAAATAGCTCTCTACAAGTTATGCCTGGCTTGCTTATTATATGACTCTGACAAAGCCACTAGATCAGACAAGTTATCAATGTACCATTGAAACAAGGCAACTTGTCTAGTTTTCTCTGATTTAATAAATAAAATACCACATAAAGGATTATGATCAGATTGATGATCATAACCTGCTTATTATTTGTTTGAGACATGGATGCCAGGAAGTTCACCTCAAGAGAGAAGTAATCTAGTTAACTTCATAGACTTACCAGAGCCTAACGTTAGCCCAAAAAATTCCCACCCATTCCCCAACCCCAACCCTAGCCATAGTAAGTCTTTAATTCATTCCCTAAGCCTAAATCTCCAATCTCCACTCCTTAAACCTAAACTAATTTGCTTCCTCACATTAAAAGAGCACTCCCTCTCCTTAAGAATATGCCCCTTCCCCACTTTCTACTCCTCAAGCCCCCTTCCCACTCCTTAAACCTAAACCCCCTTCCTACTCCCTAAACCAAAATACCTCTGACTGCTTCCTGAAATTAAAACTGCCCGATCACTCCCTAACCCTAAACTCCCTTCCCACTTCCTATTCCTAAACCCCCTTTCCTACTCCCTTAGGTTAAAAGTTCCTCTCAATCCATAAAATCCCAGCCTATACTTTTATCTCTTCAGTTTAACATTTTCATATTTTCTCAGTTTTAGCATTAACCTTGTCTGAACACACAGTGTATGGGCAAAGTGCAGCAGCTCTACTCTCTCCTCATGGTTGCCCCACCTCACTCAAATACAGTATTCAAATCTAAGCATGAGCAGACACCCATGTGAGCTACCTGTTGCCTGAGTCCCTAGCTATAAGGCAGTGGAATTTCAGCAGCTGGGGCTGTCAATCATCATAAGTTACTGCTTTGTAGGCTCATAATTAGTTGTCATTTAATCCTTTTTTCAAGAAATATATGGTCAGTCTCATTATTCCGGCCTCATTAGATAAACTGCTCATACATTATTTTTGCTTAGTAATTGTCCTCTGGATTTTCTGTACTTATTTGATAAGTACTGTCTGACATGTTCCCCAGTCACTACTCTATATCCCAGTATACTTCTCATCACTGCCTTGTACAATGTCCAGAAACCATGGTAAAACAGTAGTATCCGTTCCACAGCATCCCAGCTGCTGATTTTCTCCTCTAATAACTTTTTATATTTCCCCTAAATACTTAACCTTTCATTAATCAAAATTGTTGACTTTGGCTACTCTTACTTCTTTCTAACCTTTCATGTCACTCTGGAGTCCACATTCCATTTCTTCCCAAATATCTTACATTTGTATTTACGGTTGTTAAATATTAAGTGACATTCCTCAATCAAGTATCATAAACTGTCTAATCAATTGATGTTGTCTTTTCCATCTATATCAACTTATAGGCATGTTGGATCCAACCAGATCTGGTGCCTGCAACTTTCAGTCTTTCAATCCAAAGCTTAGGCGCCTCCTCCTTCTCAAAATACCCCTGTGCTCTGACAGTTTCCCAGATCTTGTTTGTTGCTTGAATAACTCAGAAATAATCCTTAAGGTTCAGTGCTCTCACTTATGTCTTTTGCAGTTAAAAACAGATGTCTAATTTTTTTTTTCTTACAGATGTCATTTCCTGTCCTTTTTGTCTTTTTCTCCCCTTTCAAAAAAAAAAAAAGCTTTCATATTTAGACAGCTTGAGTCACTATTCTTAACAGTGTGGATAGTTACTGGAACATAGATCTTTATGGCTTCTTTGGTGATAGCGGGTGTTAATAGTAGAGTGTGTGCCTGTAGTGTTCTGTCCTGTTTTAGTGTTTATTGTGTACCTGATTATGTCCAACAAGGCACTGAGTTTCAACAAATGTTCTGCCTGTGTGCACAAAATCGACACCCCCCCCCCATTGATCCTCACTCAGAAGGTGTATACTGCTTGGGAGTATTGCACTTGGAGAAGGAGGAACAGTGTCATATCTGTTCCTCATTGGGGCACAAACCTTTTCTGATGACTGCTGTAAATTGATTCTCAAGGGCCTTCTCCCTGCTACAGTGCTGAATCAGCTACCTCCCAGGTGGGTTCTCCATTTTAAAAGAAGTTTTTAGACAGACCCCTTGTAAAAAATCAAGAAGTAAAGTCTAGGGAAAAGGACAAGGAAAAGGAGCGAGACAGGGAGAAAGGGAGGGATAAATCAAGAGAAAAGCATGTCTTCAAGAGCTCAAGAAAAAATTCCCTAAATTCCTCAGTCACTTTTGGCCCTGCTGTGAAAGTTTTGAAGCTTTTTAACCCAGCACATACCTTGCTGTCAAGGCTGGAACAGATTCAGATCCATTATCTGATGCCACCAGTAGTCCTGGATCCTAGCTTCTCCCCAGACCTGACACATCCATGTCAACAATTTCCCACCTTACTGTTGGAGAGACTTCCCCATAGGTCTATCCAGGCTACTTATGATGGCTACTTCAGTCAGGTCCATGAAGTAGTTAAGGAGCCTTTCTGAGGTTAATGTGAATATGATAATGAGGAAATTATTGAGGACTGAGATATAGCTGGGGGGGTCCTTCCCTCTCCCCCTACTTCGAGTGTAGCAGGACCAGGTCCCTCATCTGGTTGTTGCTCTTTCTCTGATTCAGCTGTTGGATCAGGAAATTTTATATCTAAGTGCTTCCTGTAAGGTCTCTCTTCTCATATCAAACTGTCTGGACATCTTAAACTCTGACAGTGTTCCTCACTCACTCAACTCCAATAGCGTCAGATCATAGGGGGTCCTGGAGCTGAAACCTTGGTGTTGAGGTGCAGAGGTCAAGGTCAACTCTGAGATTATCAGAGCTATCCCTTTCCCTTAGTACATCAGCCCTTGATAGCTTGGCTTTGGTGTCTGCTTCAGATTCTAGTCAGACTGCTTATTGTGAGAGTTCCCTATCTGGGTCCTTGGACCCCATGACAACTCCTTTAGGACTGGCTTCATCTTTAGCCTTAAAAAGCATTTGCAGTGTTTCTTTCCCTTTCAAGAGAAGCAGTGACCCACCCTTGTTCAGATCCACCTGGACCTCCTCTGCCTTCTGGAGACTCTTTTATTCATTATCATCATCATCATCATCATCATCATCCTATTCCTAAAGAACAACCAGGTCCAACTAGCCTTCACTGAGCCCACCTTTTGAACTTCCTTGGTATCTGACTCATCTGTTGATCAGCCCTCTGCAGAAGAACACAGGAAACATTCATGCAAAAGGAGGCACTTTGACTCTCCACAGGAGCCTCTCACAGAAGACACTGACCTCAGTGAGGAGTAAGAGTCCCCAAGGTCCCCACTAAAAAAATTCTCCTATGGGGACATTCTTGAATTACAAAGACAAGGGGGGGCTGGTCCACTGATATCTCTTCCTAAGTGAAGTTGGTGTCCCTCAAGGCTCTTGGAGCTGAACCATCTACATCCTGAGTAGTTTACCAGAGGTGAAATTGATAGACTTAGTGTCACAGAGGGTGTGGAAGGAACATGAAATAGTGGTGCCCATTTCCTGCAAACCTCATAAGATTTTGGTCTCACCCAGAGACAGACAACAGTGAAGCAAGGACCCTACAGTCCATCATGGTGGCGGTGGCCACTAAGAAAGAACTTTGTGTGATTTTTTTGGAGAACATCAAAACGTGCTTTATGATTACCACTTTTGAAATATCCATCGTGTTTGGGCCCAATATTAAAAACTTGCTTACCAGAGGGTGAGTAGCATGGCAAAACTCGGTCTGTCATTGGTATTCACTTTTCCAGCTCTCAAAGGTTCTTCTCTTGAAACCAAAAAAGTACAAAATTCCCAGAGTTTTGCTCAGGACACTCCTGCAGATAGACCACCTATGGAGCAGAAGAGAGAATTCAATGGATGTCACCCTAGAGGCAAAGATGGTCTGTAAAACTAAGGGTTTCATGGGCCATTCACTGAAATCCCTTCCAGCACTCCTAAAAGTTGCCCAGCTACTACACTATGGAGGCAGTTGGGGGTTGCTTATCTCTGTATCCTCACACCTGGTTGGCCATCACTCTTGAGTCATCTTTGTTGAGAGCAATAACCAGAGGTTACTTCATCCCATTCCTCTTTTCCTCAAAACTGTCACAAAAAGCCTTCCCAATGTCCCAAACTCACAGAGAAATGCAACAGACCAAGAGATTGTAAGGCTGCAAGATAAATGAGTTATCCAGTAGGTCCCACCAGACCAGCAAGAATCAGGAGTCTACTCAAGATTTAGTTCCAAAGATGAACAGGAATCTCAGGCTAATTTTGGACCTTAGTCAGTTGAACTTCATTACAGATTGTGACAGTTCAGTCCATATTTCATCTTCTGAAGAAGAATAGCTGGAAGTGCTTAGCGAAACTTCAGGATGCCTACTATTACATCAACATAGCAAGGCAATCCAGAGGTGCTCACATATTTGGCTAGGAGCCAGTTATTTGCAGTTCAGAGCTGTGCCCTTTGGACTCAGCACAGCCTCTGGGTGTTCACCAAGTGCATAGCAGTGATTGCCACACATCTCAGACTACAGATGTTCAAGGCATTCCCTTACCCATATGACTAGCTCATTGCCAGTGTCATGAGAGTGCTACTAATCCATGCCAAGGACTCGTTGCCCTAGCTGTGCTCAGACCCAGGAATCATGATCAACCTGAAGGAGTCCAAGCAAATGCCAGTCCAAACCACAGAATTCATAGGGTTCTATCCGAACATCCCCACTCAGATTACCAAGCTTCCTATGTCAAGAATAGTTACCCTGCAACAAGCTTCACAAGTCTTGTGTCATCAGAGTCCACCAGTGAGCTCCATCCTCCATCTCTTTTACGCTATGTGGCAGTATCTATCACTCTTGTTTCTAATGCCAATTTCCACATGAGGGTATTGCAGTGGACCCTCGCTATCTAGTGATCTATTCTTTATCACCCGATGCACCATCCTGTCAAACTCACTGGGATTTGAAAACAGCATATTCAATGGTGACTAAATTTTTCCCTGGTTTCTTTAGGTTGGTATTCAATGGTGACTAAATTCTTCTCTGGTTTCTTTAGGCTGTCCTTCCATTTTTCCCTGTATAGGAGGACAGATACTGCAGATGCATCTTTTCTGGGGGGGGGGGGGTGGCATTTCAAAGAGAAAACAATCCAAGATGCATGGTCTTTGATAGAGGCCAATCTTCACATCAAGGTACAGGAGATGATGCCAGTTTCCCTAACACCAATGACTTCCCAGGACTCCCTCCTCACAGATGTGATAACTATCTAGACAGACAGCATGTTGGTGGCCTGGTACATCAACAACCAAGATAGAGCCCAATCTTACACTTTATGCTAGGAGACCAGAAGAATCTAGCACTGGGCTATGCCTTTCCAGCACTTTCTAATTCCAACACATATCCCAGGGAAAGCCAATGTTTTAGGGACAAGTTGAGCATCTCAATTCTTCTCTCACTTGAGTGGTCCCTCAATCAGACAGTGGCTACCATGAACTTCAGGTGTTGAAGCTAGCCTTGCTGCAACCTGTTTGCAACCCCCTCCAATACCAAATGCAGCAGTTATTTTGCCCTTGTTCCCCAAAAGCATCAGTCCCCAAGGGACACTTTGGCCTACACTTGGCTCCCTGAGTGTCCTCTATGCTTACCCCTTCAACTCCACTGGCAACCAAATTTCTTCAGAAAGTAGTGTGGTGCAAGGTGAAGGTGATTCTCATCACCCCCTTTTGACATCAACACATATGGTTCCCCTTCCTGTGGCCTCATCTGGTGTACCTACCATGGGCACTGAATCCCCACCCTGATCTGATCTCTCACCCATCCAGCAAGCCTCACCTGAGCATTAAATACCAGAGTCTAACAGCTTGGTTTCTTCACTTCCAATAATGGCCAGAAATTTCAGGCCTTTGTCCAGGGTTATTCACATTTTATCTTTATCTCAGAAGACTTCCACCAAGAAAGCAAGTGGAACAGATTTTCTGTATGAGCTTCAATCAAAGGTCTAGACCTTCTTCTGCTCCCTACCATCAGTTCAAGACTTTCTTGCAGACCTTTTTCATGCAGGAGTTAGCTATACCATGACTGAAGTTCAACTGGCAGCAATTTCAAGTTTTCATATAAGCAAAAAGCAGACCCCTCTTGCAGCTTTGCAACTTTCTGACCCCTCTTGCATCTCTGCAACTTTCTAAGGTCTTTTTGAAAGGTTCTTTTTTCATAGCCTGGACTTGAGGGATCTTGTTCCACCTTGAGATATTGCGATCTTGCTACAGGCCTTGACTAGACCCACTTTTGTGCCTGATCTATGACTGACCTAAAATTTTTGTTTTAGAAAACTCCATTTCTGTTGGTGATTACCTCAGCAAGAAGATTTCAGAACTGCAGGCCTGTCTTTTAAGCTGCCATGTCTGATCTTTCAAAAGGATAGGGTGCCCCTCTGAGCAAATCCAGATTTTCTTTTCAAGTTAGCTTCAGAGTTCTCCTTGAACCAGACTATTTAGCTACCTGTTTTTCCTTAATTTCTCAAATAAAGTTAACTAACTCCTGCATTTGTTGGCTGTTCATTATCTGTTATGCTTCTACTTACACTGCATGAAGGATTTCAGGAAATCTGACTGACTTTTTGAGTCCTTTTCTAAAACTAATGGTTACATTGTCCAGATGGCTGTCTGACTGCATCACTTCTGTTTATAGAACCAATAGACTTTCTCTGCCTAAGAAACCTGAAGCACACTCAACAAGAGTGGTAATAACCTCTACAGATTTCTTTTCTAGGGTCCCTATTAATAAAATTTGTGCCATGGCTACTTCATCCACAGTCCATACATTTGTCCCTCATTATAAGCTGAGCCTGCAATCTAGGTCTAGGGCTTTCTTTGGTTCCATCATTCTCCAGAATATCCTTCCATAGTATTTCCCAGCGGTTGTGATAGCTGGAGACTCTTTCCAGTAAGTTGACATGGTTAGAAAGACAACACTGGATACAAAAGTTATGTATGTACCATAACACTAGATTCACGCTGTCTTCTATCCATCTTAACTTTCCCCTCCCTCCATCCCCCATGCAAATTGTCTCAGTCTTAAGCTCTCAAGTAAGCACATTGGACTTGTTCAGAGCCTTGTCTTATTTGTTGACCTTGACAGCATTTTGCTAGTTGTTTCTTCCTGTAAATGGCATTGATTAATCAATCTGCAGAGGGGGGGCAAACTTGATCTGAGGAAATGTTAGAGAGGAGGGGTAATATGGGAAGGAAAAGGACCCTGAGCCTTAGATCCAAACTATGAAATTTGCTAGCATTGGATCCAATCAGATCCAACATATTCATAAGTTGAGACAGTCGGAAGAAGACAACACAGATCTAGTGTTATGGTAAGTCTTTCATTTTTAATACTGTTGCATCATATGATCTTTTTAATGGTCTACATCTTTTGAAGTTAACTGTATATTCTTCGTATTTTATCACAGAAAATGTCCCCCCATTGAAATAAGTTGAGTAAACACAGCAAAAATATGATTTAAATGTTTGTTCCTGCAGAATTTTGCAGTGTCCATTTCCATTCAGTAACATTCTTTTTGACTAATGTAACATTTATTGATCTACTCACTAGCTAATGCTTCAAGTTTGTTTTGCATTCATTGCTTAACATTTTTTCGTAAACAGAAATGCATGCTTTTTTCCTACTGAGAATTTATTTTAATGCACACACTTACATACTATGTGAAACAAACAAGTACATACTTGTAATTCAAACCCCAGCAGTATCAGGTGTGCATTGCTGTACAGGGGATAAGCACAATGAATATAGCATGACAGGTACATGTTTATGTGGGTACAGATTGCACAGTGCACCATTCACACACGCATCTGTAGAATCTACTTGAACTTAATGACACACAAGGGGCTTTGAAAGCAGTAAACTGCAAAAATATTTGTGGAATCCTCTTTACAGTACCCACCCATGTCATATATCATTTGACTAGTTCATTTTTCACATAAAATCCAGGTCTGCATTGCCATATCTTCTTTTTTGTTTTGTTTGTTTGCTTTTATTATTACAATGCAAAGTGTAGCAACAGTTCATGAGGGCTAAAATAAACCCAGTGTCGATGGTAAGATCATCAGGCTATATTTAGAAGTACTGTGGTCATGCTAACAGTAGGAAGATGTTTTTAAAACATGGTGACAGAAAATGCAGGTGAACTGTAATGATTCTTTCAAGCTGCCAAGATGGCACAGTCTGCCCACACAAATGCTAGCGGCTAATTAAAGGTGTACACCACCTTGTTATAATCTACACCAACAGCAAGGTAGCTATGACAGAATATGAAAGTCTGGTTAGTCAAACTCCAAACCTTTAGTAGTTATTTTAGCTTAATAAAAGCAAAATGTTTTTCTGTGCAAAAGATTTAACACACACACACACACACACACACACACACACACACACACACACACACACACACACACACACACACACACACACACACACACACACACAAAATAAATTGTTTACATTAATATAAAATCTAGCAATCAGCTGGACTGCCAAAGAAAAAACAGAATGCTCACATCAAGAAGATGATACAGAAATTGTCCAGCTATGCACACAAGCATTGAAAAAGGAATTGGGTTTTACTGACACCTGTCTTAACAATAAGCAAATATCAGGAAAGATGCATAAATAGGCAACATAACCAAAGTCACATGAAATAAAAAGCAGAAGAAAAAGAGGTTAACTGTATATGAAACCAAGGAAAGCATAAAACAAAGTCAGTTCCTTCTTCAAAAATAATTTTAAAAATGCTTGCACCACACCCAGAATTGAGAGTTTTAAGAACATGTTTTTTCAAATACTGCACAGAGGCAGAGACACTCTGTTGCCAGTAAGTTGGTTTTGATTTTGGCATATATGTTGTTTTGAAATGCGTGCCTGAGCTTGCACACTTTTAAGCAGACTATAATGAATGTAGTGTATGACGTGTGTGTACGTGCGTATGTGTGTGTATGTGAAAGGGAGAGAGTTACATAGGAAGACAGGAAGAACATACACCTTTGAAATTCTCAGAATTATAAACCATAGAATTGTGGATGACAAATCATTGTAATTAGGTAACATGTAAAATAACTTCTTATTTTAAGGAACAGTATGCGTAAACATAGAGGCTAACATATTTATTTATAAGGAATGTTTGTATCAGGTTAGTACTAGACTACATCAATACTTGTAACTTTAGTGAGAAAATCAGTAAACCTAAGCAGGGCTGTACAAAATATCAATCTTAATATCAGACAGGTCAGAAATTCTCAGCAGCTAAGATATGCTGCATATAGTGCAATATCATAGTTTTCCATAGTACATGATACTACGATGCAGAACAGAAGCCACAAGTTATAGTAAAATTACTAACAAATACAATGGCCTTTTCATTTCACTTCTACTTCAAAAACAAAAGGAATCAACAACCTCTAACTCTCCCAGTTTGCCCCAACTTAATTCAATATGGTGATGTACATCCAAACCCTGGTCCTTCCCCCAGCACATACAATACCTTTAACTCCATAAAAACCCTGAACTTAACTCTAAACATTAAAAGTTTAAGAAATAAAATCCAACTGCTACATGCCTGGTTAATTCAAAACAAGCCTGACTTCACTGCTGTCACAGAGACATGGCTCAAACCTAACATCTAAGACATAGAATTCCTTACCCCTGGCTATGCCTGCCTTAGATTAGATAGATTACATAAAAAGGGTGGTGGCATTGCCTTACTGTACCCAAATAACTTCACTGCAGTACCATTTACCAAACCAGTCTCACAATTCTCCTCAGCTGAACTATTAGTAGCTTTTATCAAATTAAACAACTGTAAGAGCATCTGCACAATAGTCTTATACAACCCCCCAGGCAATAATATTCCTATTATTACATATATTAGATTACATAAAAAGGGTGGTGGCATTGCCTTACTGTACCCATATAACTTCACTGCAGTACCATTTACCAAACCAGTCTCACAATTCTCCTCAGCTGAACTATTAGTAGCTTTTATCAAATTAAACAACTGTAAGAGCATCTGCACAATAGTCTTATACAACCCCCCAGGCAATAATATTCCTATCTTAGAAGATATTCTAGCCTGGACATCCAGTAACATCAGCAATGAAACAATTATCCTAGGGGATGTCAATATAAACTGGCTCGATATCTCCAACCAGGACCCCACTACTAACATTAACCTGTATAACTTCTCACAACTCATCTCAAATACAACCAGACCCTACAATAATAACAAAGGTTCAGTCCTGGACTGGATCTTGGTTTCTGATCCTCATAAAATTTCCTCCTCAGGCACCATCCAAAATAATAATAGATCACTTAACTGCCTATATAATTCAGAAAATTGCACCATCACTAAGTAACCATTACTATAAACTATCAAGGGATCTATCCCATTTCTGCCCTACCACTTTCAATACAGTCCTACTAAGTATTAACTAGGAAGCTTTAAAAACTCTTCCCCTTGATGAAGTTGTAGAATTCTTCAATGTAGCTTTCCTTAGAATCTTAAGCAACATAGCCCCACTCCATCAAAAGAGAGTTAAAAGTAACCATGCCATCTGGCTTACCAGATCTACAAAGTAAATTATGACCTCAAGGGATAAGGCATGGAAATCTTGGCTAAAAAAAAAAAAATCCCACTGACCTCACTCTGTGTAAAAGTTACACAACCAAGCTAAATGCCAACCAACATAAACAAAATCCAAATAAATTTTGGAGTGCAATCAATTCCCTATTCTACGCAGGTTTAAGGAACAATCCCTGTCTTAATCGAGACAACACTCTCACTGAGACTGCATCACTCTTTAACTCATATTTTACTGACACCATTATCAAGCTCACTTCCACCTTCCCACAAACTGACCCTAGAACAACTGATCCAGCTATGTCATACTCTCCAAATACTAGTTTCTCTCTCTCGCCAACCTCTGCTATAAAAAAACTCCTACTTAAGCTCAAATCTTGTACTAATGCACCTGACAACCTACCTGCTGAATTCCTAAAGATATCTGCAAGCTCCATTGCCTACCCCATTAGCATACTTCTTAATAGATCAACTCAGGAGTCCAGGGTACCACAAATCTGAAAAAAGACATATATTCTTCCTTTACACAAAGGTGGTAAAAACTGCAACATCTCCAACTTCTGACCCATTGCGATTCTCTCTCCCATCTCTAAAATTTTAGTAAAATCTATCCATACTCAGCTTCTAAAGTATCTAGTTCAAAACCAAATCCTCTCTCCCACCCAGCATGGCTTCAGGCCTAGATACAGAACTACTACAGCTCTCATTTCCTTCATGGACATAGTTAACCAGGCCTGTGACACTGGCAACATTGTCCCTGCACTCTTCCGTGATCTCTCTAAAGCCTTTTATACTATTTCCCCCTCACTTCTTCTCACCAAACTCTCTGAATTAGGCATTTCACCCCACATTAACCTGGTTTTCTAGCTATCTCTCAAACAGGCAACAATCTACTAAGTGGCAACATTCCTTCTCACCATTTCTTAACACAGCCCCAGGTGTTCCTCAGGGATCCATTCTTGGCACCTTGTTATTTAACATATTCATCAACGACTTTCACACTACTCTCACTAAAAGTACCATCATCCAAAATGCAGATGATTCTACCATCATCTGCACTGCCAAGCCCTTATCCAAACCTCAAACATTTACCCAAGATGCCTTTACATCCACTGAGTTTTGGATATCCAATAACCATCTCACTCTAAACCCCAATAAAACAAAACTCCTAATATTTACCCCTAAAAAAACTACCCTCATCAACAAAAATGACTTCACTATCCGGGCCAAAAACAACACCACCATAGAAATTGTACCAACTACTAAACTGCTGGGTGTTATAATAGATGAAAATCTTATATTTGACCTCTACATTCACAGCAACCTCAAAAAAAAATACCAAAAATTAGGCATGCTCTACACACAAATATTTCCTTACCCATAAAGCAAAACTTTCACTTGCCACATCTTTCCTGCTACCATCTCTGTTGTACGGTGCCCCTATCCTTATCAATATCCAGTCCTCTCTTAAGTTCAAGCTCAAGACATGCTATAACAAAATTAACAAATTCATAACAAATGCCAAATTCTCAGACAACCACTGTACATCACTGCAACAACTTAGCTGTCTCAAACTCCCACACCATCTCAATTACTTACAATTAACTACTGCACACAGACTAATATACAGACCTTGAGAAGATTGCCCTTCTCTCTCATCTATACTGACTTTGTATCATCCTAACAGAGCTCTCAGATCTGAAAACAAGTTACAGCTCAAAGTCACTAAGCCAAACCTTCCACCTGGACAATTGCTTTATTCTTTCACTGTTTCTAAGCAATGGAACTCTCTTCCATCACCAATCAGAACCATCAGTAATCCTGATCTCTTTAAGAAGTCAACATCTTACTTATCTCTGGCACTGCTCATGTGCTAAATATGCTTTCCCTAAAACCTGGCTCCCTTCATTCTAACTTCATAGCCCACCACCTTCTTGTACTTCCTCCTAAATCTGCTAACTTACTCTTATTTAAAACTTCATAGATCAAGACTTTAATTTCCTACATATAAGAATTCCCTTACCCTCTTCTGCAAAAACACAGTATAATCCCTGCTTGGAATACCTGAACATAGTATAATGATCAAATTGCTATATCTGTCCTACCCCTTTTCCTATAAATTGCATAACACCATAAATGTAAAAATCTGGTGTGCCTAGAGTATCTGGTGTCCTGATTGCACTGCATACTCTTCTTTGTCTGTAAATACTATGATGTAAATAATCAGTTATGTTTTGTTTGTAAATACCATATTGTAAATATTCAGTTGTGTGTTAACTAAAACTAGTGATCTCATTACATGTAAATTATTGTAGTGCTCTGTTAATTTTCATGTTATCCATTTTATGCTTGCTGTTTAATCCTTATGGAACTTTTCTCCCCGGGCCTCCACTGAAAATGAGCTCTCCTGGCCCAGTGGACCTTCCTGGTAAACAGATACAAATAAATAAATAAATATTTGTCAGAAATAAAGTACACTGATGAGTCTACGTTTCTATATTCTATTCAATTCTTGCCCAAGGATAATAGCATACTCCATTGTTGTTTTATGTCTATAAAGATAATTTGGGACTTTTCTACAACTGAAGATGCATTGTTATATAATAATCCAGCATTTCACCCTTAAATGATGCTCTAAAATGGTCAGATCAATGAAATTATTGGGTATTAGCAGGGATGGCCAAGTAAGGTATAACTCATGTTAACACGGTAGTATCTTGTAAAAATCAAAAGACACTCTTTTATATCTTGCTGTGGTAATAGGATACTGCAGTACAGGATGCTTTTTAGGACTCAAAGCCCATTCAAGTAAGTGGGCTTATGAGTAATATCATCTAGTGAATTATTGTGCATTTATACAATAACTGTTCATTTTGTTTGTGTCTTTCAGCTTTTCCCGGTTAGGGGTCGCCACCGTGGAACTCTGGTCCGCTAATGATTGGCAGTAGATTTTTACATGCCGAGTTGCCGGCCCTGACACACAATCTTCAACAAAGGTACGCCCATTCACGCATTTCTCCACACAGAAGACGCTCTAGCCTGAGAATCGAACAGGACAACGTCTTACTGTAAGGCGACAATGCTACCACAGCACCACCACAATAACTGTTCATTAATAGATGTAAAGATCGTGTTCATGTATTATTGTTTTATTATTTTTAAAGAGTAGTTTAAGTTTCAAATTAATAAAAAGCCCCCCCTAAAAAAGCAATATTGTGAAATGGTGTAGTGAAAATGTATTATCACTAATGTCCTATTAAATATTTTTGCACTTTGATTTTTTTGCACAACTGCTAATTACTAACTACTAACAACAACTAACTGTTAACTATGTATGAATGTGTGTGTGTGTGTGTGTGTGTGTGTGTGTGTGTGTGTGTGTGTGTGTGTGTGTGTGTGTGTGTGTGTACGCAAAGAGAGCATGTGTATGTGTTTGTGGTTTTTTGAGAATTTCCTTTACTCAAAGGTATAATATTTTCCTTCTTAATATATAAAAGTAACACGTGTGCGCATTTAATATATATATACATATATGCGTCTATTTCATAAGCTTGAACCACAACATTTTTTTTAATTCCATCACGTCTAACCACATTGTAAGTTCCTTAATTGTATAAGAATAAAGAAATTCCATAGCTTGCTCTTGCAAGTTAAGCCTTCTGAAAAAGAATAATATCAGTTACACTCTATACACTATTTCATAATATATTTCCATACTGGAGTTGTTTAAGAATTGGAACTGTATTATCTGTGCACTGCACTGATGAATTACTCTAAGCTACCTTCCCAACTATGTTTTCACAAATACAACTTTCATGCACACTACAGTTCAGCCTTCTAATAAAATGCCTCTCCTGTACTACACTAAACTCATATGCCATCCATTTATACTCACCCTAACAATCCTTCCCACCCCTAAATTGTACATCTCCACTATTTCTGTACTAATGCTACTGTTTGCTAAAATATACCATGCCACCTGCTTGCTGGACCCATTTGTTAAGAATATTCTCTCTCAGACTTTAACTCCTTACCTACTCTTTAAAAATTTCAACTATGCTTAATTAAGATGTTAACTCTTATGTGTAGAATTTTGGTCATTCGACATGCCACCTTTGCAGTAACCACCTGTGACAATTTTATATCAATTTCTTTAAGTGCATGGAGCATGTCTCCATGAATTGTAAATATATCTGACTCTCTAACTAGATATTTGTCCTTATAGAAATGTGTACCTATGCTGCATTTGTTTTGTGACACTTCATTGTCTGTCTTATAAATGTGGAGCTTTTCTCCCCAAGCTCCCACTGAAATTGGGCTTTTTCAGCCCAGTGGATAATCCCGGTAAGCAAATGTAAAATAAATAAAATAAATAAATAAATCAGACTTTAAAACAGAAGAAATATTTTCTCAAGAGATGGAACCATTCATAAGTATTCAATGGGAAGGTATCAGAGGAAAAGAAACTTAACCTTCCTGAGATTCTGACCAGTTTTGATGCTTTCTTTCTAACTTATGTAGTACTGTATATCCCACAGTACTCTGGTTCTGATCTTATTTATAAGCTATTCAGTTTTAAAAATTCTATGCCTTGACAACCATTGAAAATTATCCATTGCTGTAAATTGTATAAAACCTGTGTCTCTGCCTGAGGTTGTTAACTACATTAGAAAGGAATACATTTATAGTTTTGCATAAAAAGTCTTTTTTTAATATATTTGCTATCACTGAATGACATACAGAAGTAATTCCAATATGCAAGAAGAATACACACTGATTCCTTACCTTTATCACTGCCAATTCCCTTGAGTGAATAGTGCCTTCCCCTCTACAGGTTCAAATGCCCTTTAGTTGCTCTTACTAACATAGCACCTACCTGTCCCATTCCCAGTATCTACTCATCCACGATTAAGTCAAACCACTTTATCACGTTTTCTCTAAGAACCCAACTCAAGATTCCATCTCCCCCTACTACAATATTTGGGTCTATATTACAAGACCGAAACTTTAGTTAATCGAATAACTAAAGATCAATCTTGTAATATTGAAACATGAAAATCTCGAATGGCTGATTTAACCCAGGGAAACACTTCCCTTGGCTGCATCAAAAAAAAACTTTAAATCCCAAATTAAGTGGGAAGCTTCACCCCCCCACACACACCCTGATGTGGGGGGCTGTGCTCCCCACACCCCTCTTAACTAAATATATCAACTCCGAGATCACTCCAAATTGGAGAAAAGGACATAATACACATAACAGCCAAAGAAAGTGTTTCCCTGGGTTAAATCGGCCGTTCGAGATTTTTAGGTTTCGATATTACAAGATCGATGTGTAGTTATTCGATTAACTAAAGTTTCAATCTTGTAATATAGACCCCAATATTTAGAGATTTCTCCAAAACTAATTGCCTTATACTCTTAGATGCCCTACAATAATGTAAAAGCACCCCCCCCCCAATGACTGTATAACAAATGCAAAAATGTCTATCACTGATTGTTACTATCACTTAAAATTCTACATTAAAAAGTTTTTCATCATTGTAAATATGATGGTAATTTAAGATTAAGTCCAAATGAGTGAATCACATTCTCAACAACCCTCGAAATAAAAAAACTTCTAGCACTAAGGAATAAATTCAGAGTCCATATATTCTGTGATTTCAAACAGGTCTGAAAAGAACTTCGGCATAAGATCAAAAGTTAAAAAGCCAAGCCCAAGTTGAATATCACTACCTTTTCTAAGAATATTCACAATCCATTGTTTAACTATGTCAAGAAACTCAGAATTAATACTCAGTTTTCCAAAGAATTGATCTCAAATGGCAAAATCTGATCCAACCCAGACAATATCACAAATATACTTGCAGAGTAATTTAATTCCAGCTTCTTCCAACTGCCCCTCACCCCCACCCAAGCACACACAAACACTATTCCCATTTGCAGTGTAGTCTCTGTCCCCATAATTACTTCTGATCAGGTCCTAACCAGTTGCTCCAAAATGATAAACACTAGCTCTCTCAGTCCTAATAATGCACCATACTGTCTCCTAGTCAGCAGTAAACACAGTCTCACTGACTCGTTTGGAAATCTATTCAGTCTCAGACTCACAACTGAACACATGCCAGATGCTTGGAGAATAGCTATAGTGATACCCTTAACAAAGCTGGCCCTCACATTGACGAGGAATATATAAACCAATTTGCCTCACCAGTAGTATAGTAGAGCTCAGAAATCAAGATATTACCAGCCTACAAGCCCTCAACTCGAATTTTGTTTAGTGTAGGCCCTGTTTACTAAATCTGAGGGACTACTTTGAAAAGGTGAATGAAGTGCTTAATGATAGTGAGTCCGTGCACAGTGCTTACCCTGCATGAAATGAAGACCTTTCATAGTATCCCACCCTGTTATATGAAACTAATAAGTTCAACCATTAAATATTAACTCTGCTGTGTAAGTCATTGGCAAGTTAACTACCTCACAATGAGACCAAGAACCTGGCAGAAAACACTGTGAAAAAAAGAATCCACAGACACAAACTCCCTTCGGATGAAAGATTTATTCAAACAAGTTAAGCGCTTTCGTCAGTCCAATCAGCTGACTTCCTCAGAATGTTCTGAGGAAATCAGCTGATTGGACTGACGAAAGCGCTTAACTTGTTTGAATAAAGCTTTCATCTGAAGGGAATTTGTGTCTGTGGATTCTTTTTTTCACAGTGTTACCTCACAATGAGGGTTTTTGGCACATGTTAAGTAGAAAGGATTGTCACTAGTGGTATCTCACAGGGTTCACTACTGGGCCCTCTCTTCTTTGGTGTATACCTCTTTGATTTTCTATTTGATGTCAAGAATCTATGGCTGACAAAGTTTGCTGATGACTGCAAACTGTAACTGTCATCAACTCCACAACAGCAGGCACTCCTATTTTATAGGAGTGTCTAAACCATACTAGCAACTGGCATCAAGACCATGAACTTAAGCTCAATGCAAAAAAAAATGCAGTATTGAGATCTTTGGGAAAGAGGAACACCCTTGCACAAAGCAGATCATGTTCAAATGGGCCCTAGGCAGGGTAATCGACCAGGTCCCCCCTCCACCGCCATTCTGGTGATTCATTACTTGTCTGTCTCCCCCCAGTTACCATAAACACTGCTCAAAACTGTCAATATGCATAATATTGTCTTATTTACTTTTTCAATGAACACAGAGATATGGATTTAACTTAAAACTTTTAATTTACTTATCCTTTGTTGATCAGGTTAGTCCCACTAGGCTAGTAGTGTCTTTTCAGGGGGACTCTTGACAGTATTTATACGGTTAGGGGAAATTTGGCCAGGGTATTGGGGAACTTCTCAGGTGGATGTAAAAAATTTCACAGCACCAACCATCAATTCAGACAAATGGGGCCTCAGTTTAACATCTCATCCAAAGGATGACACACTCAGGAGTCAGCATCCTCCCTCCCTTAAAGTGCACTGTGGTATCAACAATCTATCTACATAGGGTGGGCATAGAACCTTCAGCCTTCTGCAACAAAGGTAAGTATACTGCCTGCTGTGCTACTAACACTGCATTCAAGTTTTATAGCATAAACACTGATGGCCATTTGCTAAACAAACAGCTACACACTGAAAACAGACTTAGTATAGGAAACAGTAAATTTCTCTCCCCTGAAGCTCACATTCCCTGAAAATGCATTTTCGTTGAAAAATGCACTGAAACTCACATTCATTGAAATGCACCCCCTGTAGTTTTGAACATTGTTTCCACTAAGCAGTGAAACAAGACGTATGAACCAATAAATGACAAAATTACACATTTCAGAACATTTCACTCAACTTTGATGACTATGTGTACACTCTGGTAGTTGGAGTAGATGATTAAGGCTCTTGTCTCCTTTAGCCAAGGTATAGTGTGTGAGCCTAAGAAAATTAATTAACTAACCTGCCATCCCTAACTAGGGCATGCAAACACACCTTTTGCTGAAGCATGTTTTGTACTCCCAAAGACCCATTCACCCACGGACAAAACATGGAAAGAGTATGTGTCCTTATAGAAGAAATGTAAACATCTTTTTTGTTTAATTAAAATTAAATGTTGTGGCTGCCCCACCCCACTGCACCAGTCAGCAGGCCTGCTTCACCTAGAGCTGCATCTGGCTATGTCCTTCACCTACCACATAAATGACATCTTTCTCAAAGTTGGTACTGTTATTAGAGATGTAAGCACTTTTGTTGACAATGACCTCTCCTTTGTCCACCATGTCTCAGTTATTGTTAAGAAATCTTTCTACCTGGCCCAAGGGTATATCTTCCCACACAATGGAAGATACTGTCCTCCTCTATTTCTCCATAAAAAGGTCCATATTAGAATATAATGCCCAGTTTGGTATGTACCCATCCAAGTATTTTGCCCATCTTGGCAAATCACAAAGAACTCCCTAAGTTATACAGAGTGTCTAAAAGCATCATCCCTCTAATCTGTCTCATACATCCTCTGATGGTTTTCCTACATGGCTATGAAAGATACAGTCCTGCTTAACCTCCTAAATATTAAAAAAAAAAAAAACAAAGTAGCACCAATACCTGCACCAAGAACCCAAATCTAAAATGCAATATCAACAGAACATGTTTGAGGAATTGATATCTTTTTTAACAGATCCCCTTTCCATGAGATTAGTTCCAACTCCATGTTAAACAAAGTATCTGCTAACCCCTCTTTAAAACAAACCTGGATGCATGGATGGGGATCTGTAAGTCCATGTCAAACCCTTAGAGAGAGAGAAAGAGAGAGAAAGAAAAACTAGAGGGTATTGCAGTGACAAGGCTCTCAGTGCTCTTCAATTGCCTAACTCAAACGTATGAGCCTATTATGTTTTACATGGGATCTTGTATTAATGTTCTTAAATCTTTTAATAAAAAAAATACAAAATCTATTGTTCAACCTTCTGTGCATTAGAAAAAAAATGTTAAGCAGTACATTCTGCTTGTTAAGATGAAAAAAGATTAAAGTTATTCATAAGCTGATCGTAAATGGAACAAAACTGTAAGAGTACTGGTTAAAATTGTCACCATCACTAAGTTAAAATGATGCACTAGTAGTTACAAAATGCCAGCTGAGTTGAGCTGGAGGTCAAAGGGAATGCTTGCGAATCATATCTGACGTCTTTAAATGAGTCAACAAGATGGTTATATGATTTCTATGCCTGATTCACATTAATTATTTCCGAATCTTCCCCATTTCTAGGGAGAATTCTATTATATTGGACACCACCAGGAGGCACCATTCCAGCCGCAGTCTTTCAGTCTGCCTCATATAAATGACTACATGCTATATCTGGGAATCTCTGAGTTCTCACTGAACTCAGCTGCCTTTGTATACTACACTGCAAACCTTCTGAAAATTACAATTGATGATGATAAGGTAGGTCATTTCTGTGTCTTTGCAGCACTTATCAAGTCATTCTATAAGGATTTCATTTCTGCACTTGTGACTTGCTTAGCATATAAGGTAACACTTGTCAAGTGTCTGTATGGGTAGAAAATAAAGAAACATGAGTTAGAGAATCATACAAATCAGAGATTTGTGTACCCTTTTGTTATTGTTTCATTTTTCTCTGGAGGGATTTATATACCTAACAATAAGCCTTTTTATGTTACCACTCAGTCATTCCTGTACTGCAGGGCTGTTGTGATACATAGAAACTTCCATGGAAAAGTACTTTTCAGTACCCCAAAAACAACATTATTTATATTTTTTGTGAATCACATTTCAAGTTGCATTTATAAGGATGGGTAGCTTTATTTGCAGTTCATTATTATTTATTTTATATTATTTTTAACCCTGTCTCCTGCTAAACATCAGTTCTCCTATGACACAACTAGTTGTTTGTTGTTTTTTATTCATAGGCAGTCATGGAGGCTGTAGTTCAAGCAACTGTGAATCATTCATATTTTATCCCTAACTCCCTCATCTCCACAACAGCCTGTTATGTTCTACAATACTGGTGACTAAATATATGCATGATCCTGCACATTCTCTGGCAATTAGTACAGATGGTTAAGGCTATGAGCTGTTAATAAACTGCTTCCTGTGATATGGGGTTTCATTCCATCAGCTTCCATTTGCCTCCTGTGTGACTCTGAGCAAGTCACTTAACCAGGCAATGTTCTGAAGTTAGTGTCAGCCTTTAAGTCTTAACTTACCAGACCATATCTCTAGCACCCTGGTCACTAATTTGACAGAGACACTGATTTACATTTTCAGAAGGAATCTTGAAATTATACCCATAACTTAAGTATAATTTCTAGTCATTACCATGACATCATTTTAATGTTAACCCACCTGTATGTGAACTTAAAACACATTGTCACTAGAGATTACATAATAAAGCAATCTGACAATATTTATATGTTTTAAATGTGAAAAGAAATGCAGGTTGTTGTGGGGGGTATGTTCTGGGCTAAAATGTCAAATTCCATGAAAATGCTGCACTTGCAAAATTTTCCCAATACTCTAACAGTCCCAGTTTGTAATTTTCTGGTGTTTTTACAAAAATAGAAAATAATTATATCTGCTAAGTGATTCCAGGCTACTTAAATCACAGTCAGTGTTTTTGCCTCCTTTACTACCCAGACAGTGATTTATTATTCATTACTTAATACCCCCTCCCATAAAACAAATTCAACACACTGAATAAATTGCTTTGTCAGTTATTTCTCAAGTTCCCACAAAAGACACACTAGTATACCTTGCTAAATGTATCTGCTATTAAAGATCTTCACAGGTCTGTAAGTCTGAGGTTTTTATTGTGATTTGTTGTAGTCAGAGTTAGAATTTATATATAATGTATTGTGTTACATCAGTAATCACCACCAGTGTGGTTTTTATTTTAATGCCAACAGTAATTAACTGTATGTGAACATTTCTTTCTTCTCCACAGAGCTAATGTTTGTAATAAATAACTATTTACATGTTGGCCTTCTCCCTCACCCTCCAAGCAAATTCATGAATGTAAAACTACAAAAAAAAGGAAACAGCTTGCAATGACCCCTCACCAGGCCTGTGATCAAGGAGCCTGAATCCTCACCACTAATACTGGAGAAGGATGTTCACTTGGAATACAAATGGATGTACTCAGTATTTCCAGATGCAGCTCTCTGCAGTAAGCACAATTTCCCGTAGGAGCACACAGGGAATGTAGTCAGCCCAGGCTCTTTATATTAGTCTCCCTCCAGGTCCACAATAAGACTCCTACTGGTACACCTGTAGGGTTAGTTCCTTAGCCAAGTGTCCAAGCCAAGTCTTCCAGAAACCTCTCTGTGAAACCAGTGCTTCATGTCCCTGCCCCAAGTAGCAACATCCCTCACTATTTGAGATTTATTTTTCACACACACACACACACACACACACACACACACACACACACACACACACACACACCTGGGAAAGGCTGGCACAGATTCATCTGCTGTGCCCCCTTCTGCCCCAAGTATAAGGTAGTTATCACTGCTACTAGACACTCCACAATCAGCTACTCTAAGGCCCTTAACAAAGGGTGTGCAATTATACTGTGTAATATTAATACTAATACAAATGGTAGTAGTTTAGCAAAATAGCTAAACCCTCATGACTGGCCCACACAGTGTTTCCAAATAAATATATTAAGTCTCAAAGGTTAATTACTTTCTAAAATGGCCAGCCACAATAAAAGTTTTAAATATATTTAATAATAAATAATAAAAGAACATGAAAATACTAATTATATTTACAGTAAACCACAGAGTTCAAATCACAGGAAATATTGAAAATAACACTGATGGACAGACTCAGACAAAGAAAAACATTACCTAAGTTTCACTATATTTTTCTGACTGAATCTAAGAGAATTACTGTTCTTTACTTACTCAATAGAGCAAGGCAAACGATGTGGTGAATGGTCCTTCTTGTTGTCAGGACCAAGACAGAATACTTAATACTATGAGATTTCTCTTTGTAATATCTGAAATATAATTTCCAAGATGGCTGGCAGAATTACCTCATCTAGTTACCTGACTCGGTTAAGGTGTTTGCCTTATAAACTCAAGGTGCAGGGTTTGAGTCTCACAAGGGATAATTGGCTAGGCTTTAAATGGCTCGCAAGGGCAGTTAGCCTAGTACTAACCTATGAAAAAACCTATGAAGACTCTAAGTTCTCACATTATCCCCTTTGAAGCTGAGACAGGAATTTAGCATAGATGGCTATAATACACATCTAAATGTTTATAGCAGTGTCCTGGAGCTTCCCTTCTTTTTACTGAGCTAATGAACAAAGGCTTTTTACAGACCTACCATCTCTGGTCCTATTTATCACAGTGAGGTGCCATGTTTATGGCTTAACAGCTAATTTAATTTCAAGGATTTTCCAAACCTAACTGGACTAAGGTTAATTGCTTCTCTTCCAGGGTCCTTTGCTAACATATATACATGCAGTCTCACATGTATATTCTTCCTGTCCAGCAGGATTCTCTGTTGATACATTTTTTAACACTAGCAACTTTAAAAACACATTTTGATTTTCAAATGCCATACAGTTGTAATATATTTGTAACATAAGCATCTGCACAAAACAGTTTGATATTCAAATGCCATACAGTTGTAAAACGTTTGTAACACAAGCATCTCATATAAATCAGTTTGATATTCAAAGGCTATACCATTCTTTACAGAATTCCAGCTGGCTATGCTGGTACTAGCCCATATCATCACACGGCTAACAAGCAGAGCACCTGCAGAGTTAAAATTGAGTAAGAAACTAGAATTTGAGGGGCATCCCCTATGTGAATACCATACTTCATTCTTTTGTTGGATATGTAGAAATGTTCAGTTTAGTGGGGTTTTTTTGTTTGTTTTGTTTTTTGTAATTAGAATTGCTGTCACTTTAGTTTATATAGTTACCCAGGAAGTGGTATACTCTGCAAAGGCTGTCTGTCTCCTTTTCCTGAAGTTTTACAATCATGAAGTTAATATAAGTAAAGAGATGTGAGAAGTGAAGCCGTATTGTTGTTGGTGAGGTGGTGAAAGTCCCAATGTACATTGTTGTTTTCTTTAATTATCTTTCCCTTGTATTGTTTTGTTTTACTTCTTTTTTATATTTTTTTCCTGAGATGCAGTTGACAGTGTGTAATATTTATGTGTGTGTGTGTGTGTGTGTGTGTGTGTGTGTGTGTGTGTGTGTGTGTGTGTGTGTGTGTGTGTGTGTGCGTGTGCGTGTGTGTATAAAGTGAGAGAGAGATTACTGACAAGTTGTCTAACGATAGCTTGTCAAACCTGAAAAAAA
>NC_056746.1:1217087509-1217167509 GCF_019279795.1 Protopterus annectens
CAGATCACCTCTGAGCAGACGGTATGCGACTGAATAGAGCTGGAGTTTCTTCAGTCGGGCATCGTATGACATATGTTTGAGCCCCTTTATCCTTTTGGTGAGGAACTTTTGGGGTCTTTCCAACTGCTGCAGGTGTCGGGTAAGGTACATTCCGAATGGGGCATTGTACTCAATCATTGGTCTGATAAGTGAAGAGTACAGGGGTACAATGACCTCTCCTGATCTGGATGTGAATCCCTTCATGATCAGGTGGGCAATGTAGAAGGTCTTCCTAACCACTTTGGCAATGTGAGTGTCAAAAGAGAGGTTACTGTCAACTTGGGTCCCCAGGTCCCTGATAACTTCTTCCGTGTTTAATGGATTACCACCTATGTGGTAATTAGGGGTAACCTTGTTTTTCCCAAAGGGTATGACTATACATTTTTTGGCATTTAGCTTAAGGCCATGGCTCTGGCACCAGTTATCCATTTCTATGAGACCTCTCTGGAGGATGTCTGTGTCTGATGGAGTGTCAATTATGGTGCCCAGTTTGCAGTCATCTGCAAATTTTGTCAGCCACAATCCCCCTATGTTTGCCTGCACTTCAGAAAAATAAATGCCGAACAAGAGGGGGCCCAGGACTGAGCCCTGTGGGACACCACTCTTGACCGGCTTAGAGTCTGACATGGCACCAGCAACTCTAACCCTGTGTGTTCTGTCCTTGAGCAGGTGTTTTTGATACTGTGGACTAAGAATAATTAATTGCATACAGTGCTGCCTAAGATGGAAGACACTGGAATAACCTAAGACATATTCAATGAACGGGATAACTTCAACAAACAGAAATTAATAAAATCTGTCGTTTCTTGATTTTTTTTTTTTTTTTTTTTTTTTTGCAGAACAGCTTATTTTATTTGAAAAAAAAAACTTTACAAACAGGTTAGTAATGTGGCTATATTGCTACCTTGGCCCCTAGCCAATGTGTGAATTTCCAAGTGGGAACTAAACTGTCTGGGAATTAAGAAATCTCAGCTTAAAACTATTAAACTACACATTCCGTCTGCTGACACTTTTTAATAGACAGTTGTAATAACATTAAGAAAATCATAACTACATAACTGAAAATCCCACTCATCCAAAAAAAGTATTTAAATCCTGCAGTAGGTTAGTGTGACCAGACATTCCTTTTTTGAGTGCTATCCATATCTCTCAACTGTCCCTGATTTTATTTCAAATGTTTGTCCTATCCCTCAACATTTTGATTTTCTGGTAAATCACTAGTGATTACAGTTAGTCAGCGATGCCACTCATTAGAGTTTTATACTTAAGAGTTTTATACTTATTGTTCAAGAAATGCATATTGATGTAAATATGTTGGTGTATTAACCTTTCAAGTGAATTAGAGTAATATTCAAAAAAATGTTTCTGATTTTATCCTCCCATTATTTTAACTTTATCTAGAATTCTTGATCAAATAAGTTGAGAGGTACAGTGTTACCCCAATGCATTCAGCTCTAAATTATATCTATTGGTGTTATTTTAGAAAACCAGAAATAAAGAACTTGGCAGTTCATGTTGCTGCATCTGCTTGGTACAGTTTATGTCTTTATTAGTGCTGTTCTCCTTGGAAGGGGCTGGAAAACTAATCTCAGTAGCTCAACTGATAGCACATTCATCTTTTCTGCAGACAGATGAGGGTTCTGTTTCACATCAGGTACTTAGAATACTTTTTCCAATACTGTTTGTGCAGTGTAGCATAAGGGGAGTGCTGCATTCCTGGCCTGGGTGTGCCGTCCTTTGGATGAGATGTTAAACAGTGATCCCATTTGCTTGAGTTGGTGGTACTTCAGGTGGATGTAAAATATTCCACATACTTATCAAAAAGAGTAAGGGAAGTAGAGATGGGTGAAGGCTGCCAGCCTAGCCAGATAGAATTTTAGAGATAATTCTGTCATCTGCAAATATTAATGTAAACCACAGACTGTTGTCTTAAATGGTAAAAATAGTGTTACATGTGGAACTGGGAAATAATGTAACAACAGTGCACTCTACTGGCCAACTAAAGCATGTTTTGACCCTTTGATGTTAAAACTCTGAGCCAGTAAGTCTAGAGTGAGGCATCCTGTCTATTGTTTTAAGGACAGAGTTAATGGCCATAATTTGCATGCTTGCTCTGGTTTCTGCCTAGGGGGGAAGAATGTAAATGTAGTTTCTGTTAGCCTGGCAACCCAGGGAAGTGTGAAGAATGATGCAATGTGAACCAGGAATGTGATTTTAAAAACAGAGAGAATCAGAGAGCATTAAGCATTTTTGTCTTGACCATCCAACTCACCATCACTGTCTTGCTCTATATGTAAGTTTATCTTAGATTGAAAGATTAGACTAAGTGTTTTTCTGTAATGTCAGAACTGTACTACTAAATTATTTTAAGTATTTCTCTGTGATCTCTGAACTCTTGACTAGCACTGTGTAGTAAAAAGTATTGTCTTGTGTTTTGACTATTTATTACATATTTTAAACCCTTTCAACTGTGGCTGTTTTTGTAGAGATAATTTAAGCTCTTTAGAGTACTTGCATGTCTTTGGTAAAATTGTACAAAGCCACTCCAATAGCTTCAGCCCTGGGCTATACTACCAACTGGATAATAATATTGCACAGTAATAATTGGACACCCTTGTAAGGGCCTTTGAGTAGCTGATAAATATTAGTGGGTGGTGGCAGCTGGTACTACCATATAGGCTGGGAAAAAGAGGCACAGATGGAGAACCTGTGCCAGCCTTTCCCAGGAGTGTCTATGTGGTTGTATAAACTCTTCTCAGTGTGTGTGTGTGTGTGTGTGTGTGTGTATGTGTGTGTGTGTGTGTGTGTGTCAGCTACCTGGGCAGGGACACAAAGCACTAGTTGGACAGAGAGGGTGCTGAAGGTTTTAGCTTGCCCACTAGGCCAACATCTGGTCCCTATAGCTGTGCCAGTGGGGAGTGTTATTGAGGACCTGAAGAGTAAGGAAGCAACCAGCCCCAGACTGACTGTGATATCTGTGTGTATTTGTTATCCTTTCATCCTATATGAGACATTTCTCACTGGTGTTAGTAGTGAGGATTGAGGCTCCTTGATTGCTGGGCTAGGGCATGGGCATCACAGGTATCCTGGCCAAAGTTCCCCTAGTCAGTATGAATACCACCTCTGGTCTCCCATGTAAAAAGGCCATAGGCCTAAGGACGAACTCAGTCAACAAAAAAGTGTAAATAAATACATAAATAAATAAATTATGGTTCCCACTATATCTCAGTTATTTCATTATATCTTTGTAATCTCGAGTATTTTAATACATCAAAACCATTAAGTGTTTATGGTTATTAAATCTTAAAGGAGTACAACGGGTTTGTAAAATACTTTCCTCAACTTCTCTGCCATTTTCGTCCCTATTTACAGCTTCCTGCATAAACAAATAAGAAAGCAGCGTTTAGAAAATATAATTCCTCCTGAGTTCTGTAATCCAACCCTACCTTAGCGTACAGGAATGTTTACACTTTTAAAAACATTCTCTCGCGTTTTACTTAAGCCTGCTGGAGTTCCCCAATTACTGATGTCATCACGGCCAGGCAGTGGAGGTATTTTTTTTTAACATTTCCCTCCCAGTGATATCACCATGGCCGGCCTCTGCTTCTTGGTCAAACCCACCCATTTTGTGATGTAACTGCTCCCTTGGCCTTCCCCCACCCGTTGAGTGTGCAAACACAGCTGCTGAAGGTAGGAAAGTTATTTTGTAGCTTTCGTTTTCAGTACGCTGTGTTTTGGCATTGGAACAACTTGTGTACATCTCACTACAGAAGCCTTTCACTTTGCTTACAAATTGGTGAGTACGATATTCTCTCTTTTAAAATTATTTACTTGTTTTATGTTTCATCAAGTGTTGCTACGATAATCCCTGATGTCCATCCCTTTATTGCTTTACCTTTACCAATAATAAAATGAATGGCTGTATGAAAGAGACTTTAATATGAAAGCAGTTATCAGTAGATTTTTTCAGCATTCTGGAATATTAAAATCTCTTCCATACAGCGATTTACTTTATTATTTATATTGTATTTCCATGGTTTTACTTGCTTTTTTTATGTGTTTGCAGTTGTAAACTTCTGAATTTGTTTGTCCTTTGCTGCGGCGTTGTTTCTGAGTTGGTGCACGTGGTAATGGTTGCCAATAGCAACTGATTTCCTGTATTGCTGTTCTCTTTCCCTTTGCTACTGCTTTGCTTTTATAAATAAAGACGAACGGCTGTATCAAAAAGCAATGTGGAATATTGCAGCCTCCTTTTGATACAGCCGTTCGTTTTATTACATTTATGGCGTATTCCTTTTTTTCCCCCTAGGCTGTATTTATTTTTCTTATTTTAGTACTACTTTACATTTTTGGTTGCTGATATCACCAGACATCACCAGCCTACAGGTGTGTGCGTGACATCAGCTAATGCCAGTACTCTGTCTCAGTCCGAGATGTAGTTTGAACTGTTTCAGAGAGAATCAATGTAAACACTTTGGGGGGAGGGTGCTGGCTAGCCTCCATACTAAGTGACCGTGTTTACTGTCTGTATTTCCTTCTTTTGTCCCTCTTAGAAACGTACATACCAGTCACAACAAATATCCAATTAAAGCAGTTATTTTTCGTCCGATCCCTGTGTATTTTTTTCAAATTTATGTGATTTTGCCACAGAGGAATTAGAAGTGCTAAGACCTGTAGGTGGACCAATGCGTGCATTGCACGCTAACATTCCATTCCCGGTCAATTCAAACCCAAAAGTGCGTGGAAATGCAATTGCTGCTTTGCATCAATCTGCTGGAAGAGTCACAGTAAGGAGAAATGAGAGATTTTCTCCCAAGACTCCGTTATGGAAGGAAGATCCGTTTATGGTGATAGTAAGCAGAGAGATTATATCAATGTTGGTTTCGCTTTTCTCATTTATGTGCTCCGTTTGTTATACAGGCTACATTTTTAGTTGTTATGCAGGCTGAGAGGTTTTAGTTATGCAGGCTGAGGTCCGTTTTAATTTTATTTATGCAGGTTGAGGTCCTGTGCTCCGTTTATGGTTGAAAGGTTTTAGTTATGCAGGCTGAAGTCCGGAGGTCCGTTTTTAATTTTAATTATACATTGTGTGTGGTTTTAGTCATGCAAGATGAAGTTTTAATTTTATTTATGCAGGTTGAGGTCCTGTGCTCAGTTTATGGTCGAGAGGTTTTAAGTCCGGAGGTCCGTTTTTAATTTTAATTATACATTGTGTGTGGTTTTAGTTATGCAAGATGAAGTCCTTTACATGTGCTGTGTAGGCTGTGCTCCGTGAGAGGTTTCCGTTTTAATTTTATGTCTGCAGGATGATTAAAATTGTATCCCTGGTTTGGAGCCTTTGCCCCCCAATAAATGTTGGCTTTTTCCAGATATCTTATGCTGTGTAATTCTTCAGGGGGAGAGAAGTTTAGTGCTGCTTAGGCCAAGTCTGTTTTGTTAGTATCACAACAGGTACTTGCTTTGGAATGCAGAAGACTGTGGGTTCTACTCCCACAACATGTAGATGGATTGCTGATACTGTAATGTTTTATACTATAAAGGGGTGGATGCTGCAGTCCTGGGAATGTCCTCTTTGGCAGAGATATTCAGTAACTATGTGCAACTTTTTTTAACAGTAACTTTGGGGACCTTTTCTCCCTGGGCCTCCTTGGAAAATGTTTTTTTTCCACCCAGTAGGACTTTCCTAGTTACCAAATGTAGATAAATAAACTATAAACTATGAACCTGTTATCAGTTTGCAATCCATTTCCTATTGTAATATTACTAGCCGAGAGAGGCTCACTGGTGCAGCGTGCAGCAACATAGATGGCTGATGACAGATGGCATTTTTGGGTATTTTTGCCATACTTTAAATTGTGGCAAAGAATGTTTGCAGTTACTGTGCATTTTTCCGTGTTTAGTTTCCTGTAATAACTTAAAAGCCACTGCCTTAGGACATCATATCTTGGTCAGTTGAGTATTCAGACTCTGTGTACATTTTCATATAACTAATGTTTGCCCTCTGTATGTCTCACCCTCTTAGCTCAAGCAATCTGGACAAAGATGAGTATAATGGGGGCTACACAGGCTTTTAAAAATATGTGCATATTTTCAGTATTGCTGTTACAAACAAATAGTCGATTACACGTTTTTGTATTGTTATACTTTTTCTGAAGGCTATGAAGTCTGAAACATTAATATGTCATTTTTTAATGACTTCCATTCTCGGTGATTTGTCCAGAAAAAGACAGTTTTTATGAGAAACCCTGCTAAAATATCTGGCAAAAATCTGGACAGTTAGGAGGTATGTTGTCAACCTATTTTAGATGAGGGTGTATAGTGTTAACCACGGCACAGTGCCGGACTAGCTGAAGAGGAGGTCATCATCTGCAGTCATTGGGTGTAGTGGTGACATGTTCATGGCATTTAACTGTTATTTTGAAGCAGGCACCTGTAACTCTCAGAGTAAGAGCAAAAGGTCAAGGCAATAGTTTTTCTTGGTGTTCTGGTATGCATAGCAATTTTTAGTGCTGGTGTATTATCTGGGAAGTGTAGGGGGTGGTTTCATCGGCTTTACGCAGTTTTGATAAATGCTTTTTTAGCACTGTTTACATGTCATATACCCGTGATCCTCATGTTCATTTTATACATTTAACTGTTATATATTGCATGAGACACTAAGGTTACCATTTTGGGTTAATTTGTAACACTCTGCGATGGGATCATTTTCATAATTATTTTTATTTTTATACTTTACCTCACATGGATGAGAAGCCTTTTCCAAAGAAGGGGCAGCTTCTGAGACAAATACCTTCCCTCCAACATGCCATATTCATGTTGTAGGTTTGGTTTTGGTTCCTGGATTAGATGTTTCTGGTGCTATTTCTTTTGCTGCTATGGAGCAAGTCCATTAAGGCTGGATCAAAGAATGCTCTGTATGCTAGGTATAGGTCACATCTCAGCAGCCTGTAAGACACCGAGTATAAGGGCACTACTTTGAGGTAGTCCATGTAGACTTGTTTTCAATACCACTTATTCTTTTTGTAAGGAATCTTTGTGGTCACTCCAGTTGTTGCATATGCCTGGTCAGGTGCATGGCAGAGGACACAGTACATTTGATGATTGGTCTTATGAGGGCAGAGTACAATAGACTAATGACATCCTTTTGGGCCTGGATGCCATGGTATTGTTTATAATATCTGCAATAAGGATTGATTTTATTACTATAGATACTTGATGGACAAAGTACAAATCCCAATCTACATGTGTTCCCAAATCCCTGACTACTGATGTAGTAATTTTCAGGGGAGGCTATCTTGAAGGAGGATATTATTATACACTATTATTATGCACCTCTTAGCATAGAGTATAAGACTGTGACTCCTGCACCACTTACTAGTTTGTGTCAGGCCCTCTAGGAGAGTATTTGAGTCAGTGGGGGATTCAATGGCACACCATATTTGCAATTGTGTCTGTGAATTTGGTCAAACAAAGTCCATTAATAATAGCCTTGACTTAAGAAAAGTAGATGTCAAACAGAAGAGGCCTCGACACTGAGGGACTCTATTAGTGACTGTCCTCTTAGTGCAGGTAGACTGCCCTATCATTTAGGCACTTGCAGGGGCATGGATACTTCGACTGATCGGCAGTTTGACATGCCCCTGCAGTCGTACACGCTCCATGTTAGCCTTAGACTTGAGTCCGCGCGCCCTCATGAATATGCATGGCGCACTGATGTCTTCCTCTTAGGATGCAGTTTCCGTGTATGACTTATTTAGTCTTGCACGGAGAATTACTGAATCCCTGCCTTTGTTTATGAGTACCATGATGATACAGTCCATGGCCTTGCACACCAGGCTCACCAGGCTAATAGGGCCATTGTTCCCGGTGTGGTGTTTTATAGACTGAATACAATGTAGTTATATGCTCTAATTTCATGCATTCAGGAAGATGAATAAGAGATTTTGTGTGGTACAAAACATGTGTGCTAGGGTCTATTATTAATAGAGCCGAAGGTAAATTAATGAGCCGCTGGCTGGATGTATTTTCTTTCAATATGGTTTTCAATGATGTTACAATGAATGTGAGTTTTCAGTCACAGAAGTTTTAATGCCAAGTCTGTTATCTTTGTGAGAACAGTTTTTTGATTGAAAATTTGATATAAAGGTGTTCAATTAAATCCAAAATTCAGTAATCTTTGTACAAGTAAAGCACCATGCACACTGACACATTTCAACAGTGCTTATGGCAACCGGGGCTAAACAGTCAACTAATCGGACACTGGAATGGCTCTGTGTGGGTGGGGCTGAGGGGTATCCCACCTAAATGCAACATATCCATACCAACACATGTTTATTAACAAAATAGCACTGCTGATATCCAGGGTATATAGACAAAAAGAAATACTATGAATTAATTAAACCATCTGTTTTTAGAAGTAAAATCAGCATATTTTAACCATTCTAGGACCCTGCTTGTTGGTGTTAGTTGGTGAGCTGTTACTATGTGTTCCACATTTTGGCCAATTGTTCTGTATTGTCTGGACTAATATTCCTCAGCTTGGAGATGGAAGGTTGAGAGCTAACTTTGGTGTGATCTTGGTTATTCTCACTGGGAGTAATGTACAATTGTTGACCATGGGATGGGTAAGGCCAAGTGGAATATGGTGATTCAGGCACCAGAAGGGAACTTGGCTAGGCTTAAATGGCCCAGATGGCTAGCTAACTTAGACCTTCCCTATGAACCTGTTGGACTGTTCTTGGAGTGTTTATTTTTCTTTGTGTACTATGAATTATATTTCTCATGCTCTACACAATTTTTTATGTATGACTCACGGTCGACAACTATTTTGCAGGTCTGTCAGCTTGAAGCCTTCTGTTCATTTGCAGGCCTCATTGTTTTGTCACAAAGCAAGGTAAACCACACTTCCAGACCCACTATAGATTTTGACTTTGGTTCCTAGTCAGAGCTGTTAAACTGGTCGTCTAGCCTAAGTTGAATTTACGTGGATCTCTCACTGATGTATTGTGGTGTTTTTTTTTTTTGGTTTGTTTTTCTTTTACTGAGATTAATTAGAATGCCACTGCTGCATGTATGTGTGTAAGTATTTTGTGTTGAGGCTTTTCTTTAGTGAAAGGGTGTGCAGAGAAATTTTTATGGAGCAAGAAGTTCCATTTTTGCAGTACTGGGGTGTCTTGGTGTACTACTTCTAAATTGTATGACCTCTTAAAAATGAGATTTGTAAGTCAACTTTTGTTACAACCTAATTTATGATCGTTGCAGTTTAAATTCTTCTGCCTTGTTTTCTTTTACTAGAATAAGGCTTTACAACTTGCCGGTGTTGTGTTTGGCTTCTGTATGTGTGCATGTGGTCCTGGTTACTCATGTTGGTTTGACTGATTTGCAAAAGGTGCATGTGTTTTTGTGCGCATAACTGCCATTGTAATCTTCCTATCTATTTTTTTTTTACACTCGCTAAGCTGTTTTTTTTTTTAAACACTCAAACAGCTTAACGAGTGTAACAGAAGGTCTAGCTAGATTTACGATCACACAGTTTTGCGCCCAAAACACAAGCTGCTGGGGTCCATAACTTTTATTACTGTCCACAGTCTGTGCTGGGTGCATGTGTTTTTGTGGTCATAACTGCGATCATAATCTACCTAGCCCTTTTTTACACTCGCTCACGCTGTTTTTATTTATTTATTTTTTTTGTGACACTCACTAAACAGCTTTAACAAGTATAACAGAAGGACTAGCCAGATCGTGATAGCAGTTACCATGTGCTGTCAGTCCGCACTGAAAGTAGAAGAAAAAACACCGGGGGAGATTTAACGCATGTAAAGATACAACAATCAGCCCACATCAGATCTGCAATGAAATAGCACTGCAGTTATGGTCGTGTTAATGTTTGCGGTGTCATATTCGACAAAGGGATTGCCAATCCGTTATATTTGCTCTGTTTCGACTTTAGATTGATATAGGACTGCCTGCAGGACTGAGTGAGCTGTTGCAGAGCTTTACCATGGAGGTGTTGAGAAACCAGCAGGGTGACCTGCTCGAATTGCCTTGCAGTACTTCCAGTTGAAAGAGAATCAGAGTAAAGGAGCCGGATGCTTCCTCTTAGACTCGATATGTCTGTCATGCCTGAGGTTATAGTTTGAGTGTTTTAATTTGCAAAGGCTACATGGTAGTAGGAATTAACATAACTGGTATGACTGCTTACAACCATAAAACCAAGGCTATTAGAGGTTTGAGAATGTCAAACCAATATTCCCAGTTTACTGAATAAAGCTTCCATGAAAGGCTCTGTTTGCATAGGAGCAAATTAGGTGACCAAGAACCCCACACCCCACACAGAAGCTGGCATAAGCTGCAAGCACCCATCATCCTCTGCCTGGCTTTTCCTTTGCCAAAGCAGCTAATAAAACTCAGATTGCCTGGATCTCATTCAGAGCTTCATCCCTGCATGGCATATAGCAGGGTTTGTTTTTGATAGGTTTGTTTAGTTTATGCTTTATTAGTTTAAAGTTTTGAATGCAATGAGTAAAATATTGTAAAACAGATTGTTTTCCTTCTCAGTAGTATAATTTTGGATCATTCAGATAGATTATGTATTCAAAGGTAGTTCATCTGCTGTAATAGTTATTGCCAGGATAGTTTAAGAAGGTTGATACAATACCAATTGCTTTGCGTCCAGTTCTGAAATTGAAGTATAGAGTTTTGTGTCTGTAATTGGAGGACAGCCACAGATGATAAACAACAGTAGTTAATGTCTGTTACAAGTTATTTTGATTTACAAAATCTAGTAATAATTTGGATCACATTTTTGTAACATTGTAGTTTGCATAATCAATGTCTGGTTAATTGATAACTCATAGAATTAAAGTATTATCTTTAGTATTAGCCCTGTAAGCCTTGTAAGGAAGTTTCATGTTGCCTTTATTGACATTTACTATGTTCTGTAATACCCAAGGATGCCATTTTTATATATATATATATATATATATATATATATATATATATATATATATATATATATATATATATATATATGCTTCAATTCCAAGTTGATGTGTATATTTATGTCACAACTACTATATACACAGACTTTATTACACTCACCCCTTTGTATCAAGCTGCATAACACTCTTCCTGGGTGAGTGGAAATTTCTGTTTAGCATCTGCCTCAGGATATTTTATTGTTTAGTTATTCCTTTGCAGTTGTGTATATGCATGTTGAATTTAAGATCCACTATCATCCCTAATAATATGATATGAGAAATTACTTCAATGATTATATTAGCAAGGGAGAAGACTTTAAATTTTGTTTTTCTTGAGAGAGTGATTTGGGGAAAAGTAGTAACTTTATTTATTTTTTGGGGTTGAGCATGAGTTGTGAGTTACAAAGCCATGTTTCAGTTGCTGTTAAAGCTTCCTGAATAGTTTTGGAGGTGACATTTTGTCAGATGTGAAAATGAGTGTGGGGTCATCTGAATACTGTATTAGTGAGCATAATTGTGAACACTGTGCAGCTCATTAGTTATGTGAGAATTTGTGCAACACTAAAAAACATGGGTTTTAGCAGGGCCACACTACTGCGTCAAAGTGCAGATTATGAAGCCTACTTTCACAGTTATAACTAAAGTGAGCATGCCATCAAAATAAAACTGACAATTTCAAGTGTATTATATGATAAATGTGCATGTTCACTAGAAATTTATAATCAAATTAATTACAAATACTCTACAGGTTCATAACAGATTATTCCATGCAATCATGAAAATGGATTAGAAGTCATTGAAGTCCTGTATGTGGGTAGCTTTTTTTTTATAGAGCTGCATAATCTGTTACTGTAGCAAAGCAAGTCCTTACTGATGTCGACAACTAATAACTTCTAAAGTTTGATGATAACAACAGTCACTGGTGTTTGTGAATGATAAAGCCAACAAAATTCAATAGTTGTAATAATGGATGCCTGAGATCTGATATACAGTAGATTCATCAGACGGTGAGCATGTTTCCTAAGGGAAAATGTTGCCACTTGATGCACAAAATTCAAAAGTTGTAATAATGGATGCCTGAGATCTGATATACAGTAGATTAATCAGACGGTGAGCATGTTTCCTAAGGGAAAATGTTGCCACTTGATGCACCTTTCCCCAAATATTTTGGCTGCTAGTGCATGACCACAACAGGTGCACATACTGAGTGTGTACTTTACCACATCAATGTGGGATTTTGACTGGAAAAGCTATAGTACTGTTGGCTCTGATACTATCCATATAGGCCATGGGTTCGATCTGGCTTGGATGATTAGGTTTGTTGCTTGTGTGTAACACATAGCGCTTCATTGTCCAGATTTTTGCCTCGTATGTTTGGTCTTTTCCTCATAAAACGTGTGGCTTTCTGGCAAATCAGTGAGGATTGAATTCACTAAATAATGACCGAAATGTAAGTTTCAGTGTTCATATCCTTCAGAAAATGCATGCCAACACAAAACCTTTTATTCTAGCAATTTCCAAGTTTATACAAGCAATATTTAAATTTGATCTTTACTTTGAGGCCTTTGCCCCCCTATTATTTCTGGCTTTGTCCAGATTTCCTGTGCTAAGAGGTTGAGAGGTGTGATGTAACATACAAAATCTGACGGGCACAGACTTGAATTTTTTTTTACACTATTAGTTTCTTCCTTGCGATGCTGGGATGAATGTTTTTCAAAAGAAAGGTAGATGGATGCTCCTTTAAATCAGGACCACCTGTTTGGCAACAAGGCTGAGGAAGTTCTTAAAGCTAAATCTATGCAAACTGTTAAAGATTTATTTACAAGTTCAGCCTCCTAGATTTAGTAGGCACTGTCCCTCTATGAATTGGTCCTTTCCAGTCCCTTGCAGGTCTTCTCAAGCCAAACCCAGACACAGTAAAACACCCAGGTGACTCACAGAACTAAGCAGTGGGGGCCTCCACTCCCAAGTCTGGGAATAATAAAACTCCCCCCTATGGTAAAGTGTCTCAATGACTTCCTTTTAAAATTTCCAAGCACTTATCAACTGACTGCCCCTTTGGGGGGAAGATTGCTCTTCATGCAAAGAATTGGGGAACTCATTACCCAGGACAAATGGGTTTTAAATATAATGTCCCAGGGATACAGATTTCACTTCCACATGTTGCCAACACCAAATGTGTGCCGGACCTACCCCCAAATCAGTGGGCAGAGGCCCAAAAACAAGTCCTTTCTCTCGTAAGCATGGGAGTTATTCAACTGGTACCAGAAGAGGAAAAGGGACAAGGTTTCTACTAGAGACTTTTCCTGGTACCCAGAAAAGACAATTCATGATGTCCTATCCTGGACCTGTCTACTCTAAACACCTTTCTGGAGATTCCAAAATTCAAAATGCTGACTATTCCACCAATTACTTCGTATGCTAGGCAAAGATGCCTGTTTGGCACCACTAGATTTAAAAGAAGCATACCTGCACATCCCAACCATGGAATCTTGCAGAAGATACCTACGCTTCAAAGTAGGCTACTCACACCTGGTACCCTGTCAACCAGTTATATTCCTGGGAGCAAGCTTGAATACAACATCCCAGATGGCTTACCTCATGCCAGAAAAGCAAATTATTTTGACAACCTACTTCAAACAAGTGGCCACAAAAACCCTGCTATCTGCAAGACAAACACTGCAAGCCTTAGTGTTCATGGCCCCCTGCATTCTTCTAATTCCATATGCAAGACTGCATATGAGGAAACTACACTGGTACCTAAAAAGCCTATGGTCTCAACATTCTCAAGACCTAGAAACAATGATTCCTATCATACCTTGCCTACACCTACAGTTCCTTTGGTGTGCGGAGGCCTGCCACCAAAACAAGGGACTACCTTTCACACCACCCCCTGCCATCCAAACCCTAACAACAGATGCATCATACTATGCATGGTAGGCTCACCTGGCAGGGAAGTGCATTCAGGGCAAATGGAGCCCAAGTCAAATGCACCTGCAGATCAAGCAAAAAAAAAATTTAGCTGTACAGAATGCTCTGACAGCCTTCAAGGACCACATTCTTCCAGGACAACTAATGGTAAAGACGAACAACACCACTGTTATGTGGTACATAAACAAGCATGGGGTAGACATTCTTACCCCTCTGCAGACTAGCCATGGCATTGTGGAACACAGCCTTGAGCTGCCAAGTGCACCTACAAGCTCAATTCCTGCCAGGTAAATTAAATACACTGGCAGATGGACTAACCAGAAACCTCATGGACCCACATGAGTGGAAACTGGAACCAAGGATTTTCAACATGTTGACAAGCAAATGGAGCAGCCCAGATATAGACCTGTTTGCCTCTCCCCAGAACTACCAAGTGGACAAATTTTGCACAAGGACTCGCCATAAACAAGCCTGGAAAGTGTATGCTCTGTCCTTCAGCATCAGTCTATGCCTTCCCCCCTCTGCCTCTGCTCTCCAAAGTACTATTAAAAATCAAACAGTACAAACCAAGGATGATTTTGATTGCTCCAGACTGGCTGCACCAACACTGGTACCCCCTCCTGCATAGTGTCACGATTATCTCCATGGCACCTGCCTCACACTCCTTCCCTGCTGTCTCAGCAGGAGAACCAGATTTTCTGCACCCTCAGCTTCCAACACTGAACATTGCAGCCTTTGCAAATTACTTAATCTCTCATTTACCATCCCTCAGCAAACCTGTGATGGATATCATTTTAGATGTAAGAAGGACTAGTACTAGAAAATCTTATGCTGAAAAATGGAAAAATTTCTGTGCCTGGAACCAATCTCAAGGCATGAGCACAGCAGCACCCAGTTTACCTCAGATTGGCAGTTTTACGGACTGGTCTTTGATGACAGAAGTGAGGTATACATAATGCATAAGTGGCAAGAGGAGGCATGTTTGGGGTAGCATGCATAGCTGCAGGAGTGTTATGATAGTGGTGAGATGAGTGGATCTGACTGCAGCTGCAAGTAATGTGGTGGTGTGAGTGGACCTCTGTGAGGCTGGCTACCGTGAAGTGGTGCAGTGTAGTGGCACTTATTTGGCAGCTGCAGTTGCACAGACTGGTCTTTGAGGACAGAAGTGAGATATACATAATGCATAAATGGCAAGAGGAGGCATGTTTGGGGTAGCATGCGTAGCTGCATGAGTGTTATGATAGTGGTGAGATGAGTGGATCTGGCTGCAGCTGCAAGTAATGCTGTGGTGTGAGTAGACCTCTGTGAGGCTGGCTACCGTGAAGTGGTACAGAGGCTTGTCATGATAGTACAATATGCAGTAGTTGCAGTTGCTGGATATGCACATTGTAACCAAAAGCCAGCTTGTGAATGCATCATGTAAGTACTGCCTTTGACTGCTGCTATATAGTTAGGTGTATGCATTCATCTTCTCCTGTACTGACAGGTATTGGATAATAACAGGCAAGTTTGGGATGTCACGTGGCGCTATGTGATGTGGATAATGCTAGCTCAAGAATGGATGAACATGAGAAATGAGTAGTGGCTGCTGTGTTTTACAGTGTGTGAATAGATTGGATTGCTGTCCCGAAAATACTAAGGTAAGAAAGCGAAGTCAAACAGTTTGAGCCTGATATAGGAATTATTCAGTAGTAGTGTAGTAACACCGATGTTTGGAAACACAAATTTGGTATGAATACTTGTACATTCTGCACGGCAAATGATGCTTAGGTGGTGTATCGCTTACATACTTCTCTTGTATTTGCACCAGATACCACTAGTGTGCAGTGCAGGAATAAAAAGATTAAAACATTACCCTTGTTTCAGAGGTGGCAGTGCAACATATTCATAGTGGCTTAACCTGAGAATAGCTTTAAGCAAGCACCATGTGAAACCTGAACAAGCACCTAGAATTATTCAGTGCAGCCACCATCTCCAAAATGAGGAGCACTAGCCCTCATAATGTGGAACAGATGGGCAAAATGTGGAACACATACCAATGGCTTACTAACAACTTCAACTAGGAAGGTCATGGGATGGTTAAAATAGGTTGGTTTTACTTATAAAGAAGATCTGTTAATGAATTAGTATGATTAATTTCTATTTACCATGGATTTCACTTAAAAAAATTCCTAACACTGAATGTTTGACAGAATCTTTCAATGTGGAACTTTGAGGAACTTCGAGAACATGTACTTTTTAAGACCCCAAATGAGGTACGCTCCTCATAATGAGGTACACATGAGAGGTATGAGTGCAGCTTCAACACCTTAAGTCTGAAAATGAATTCACATACTCACATGAACAGGAGTAGCTGCATATTGATAGCTAAAGGTGTATGGGCATGTCAGGTGGTTACTACACTGCAAAACTGGTATGTAATGGTGGGGATATTTGGAAGGCATGAGCAAACACACAAGTATATTAAAGCCATAGCACCAATTGAACTGGAGTCTGGCAAATATTTAGTAAGGGATTTAGTCCATGCACAAATATTTCAACAGTGATTCTTTGCAGTGGCATCCATTACCTGATTCAAGGTTAATTAACCATTATGTCCTTTATATAAAAAAATAAATATAAAAAAATGTACTTTGTTATAAGTGACTACTGGGCACAAGAAAAAGGAAGGGGAAAATATAGCACTGCTTGTATGTACAAAGACAAACCCAGGGACACCGCAAAAGGTTTTTTTGGCAAACCAACCAGTGTAGTAAACAAAAATATGTAGGCAAACACTGAATACCAACACACTTTGCACATGTAAATCATTTTTAACAATGTGGAAGCATGTAGTGATACCTTAAACACTTACATTAATAAAGATCTAAAGTGGTTAATAGTGTAAATGTTTTATTTAGCTCCCTGGTGCAAGATCTTACAGGAGTTGCTACATAAAATGGATGCGAATGCAGTCAAGTAAGGCCATGGCTATAGTGCAGCAAAATAAAATGTCCCCTGTAACAAAGGAAATGCTAGAACAAAGATTGAATTACATGAGTCAAGCACCCTGCTGAGATCTGCCAGTCAATGGAATTACCAAGTCAAATTACCCTCAGGACTTTTACAGCTAGGGAAGCTAAGTGTTACGGGGGAGGGGAGAAGTAAAAGGAATGGAATTCATTGTCTCACAAATTAGTCCCATTTAAACTAAATTAGAAAAAAGGCAGCAGTAAACAGCACTTTGAGTGTGTTTTGTGATATTTGCACTGTTTCTATTTTAAGTAGTCATTCAGCAGCAGGGAATGTTACTTTCACTGTTCTATTTTACTCAGAACTTTGTACGCATGCAACATCTATGAAATGACAGGAGCTTTAGGCAAACGGAGGCCTGCATGATGTAACATTTATGAACAAAACAATGATTTGTGGGATACTGAGTGGCAACCTGGTTTATCCAAACCACGTCAGTATGCTGGCCTCCAGGTGGTCAGAGTCTGGAATTACATATAAAAATATTTAAAATCCTGTAAATAATCCCAAAGTGCTGTTAAAGTGTAGGAAACATCATGCCATGATGTTTTAAACATGTTTTTTGAGTTTGTGGGTGCGGTACTCCTTTAATGGACCTGTTGCTATAAAGTGATCCTGGAAATTTTTTCCCAAAATCCACTTCAAGCCCCCTTTATATGAGTCATGCTAGACATAAGATTTTTTTTTAACTTCTGTGTAAATAGAATGGCAGTAATGTGAGTCACAGCATCTTGCACAACTTCTGGAACCCATTTACATTTTCAATTTTTTGCTTGAATTACTCTGACATCTGTTTTCAGAGCAACTCTTACCTCTTTAACAGTACTAAATGCTCAACAAACCAAACTAGCTGCAGTGCATGTTTTAAGGCATCCAGTTTTTAGTCTAAGTGCTGAGGTGTCAAAAGTATCACTGTAATCCAGAAGCTCTTAATTGACCCTTTATGCCTCTACTTCAAAGAACTTTTAACAGACATTTAAACTACTTTGCTATTCATCAGTGTCTGCAGTAGGAGGATATGTGTTTTATCTTGAATGTTGCAAAATGTGTTGTATTTGTTCAGAAATATTTCATTACGATGCAACAGAGAACCAAATAAATCTATCTTTAAGCTTTTGAATTTGTTAATATTTTTTCCATTCTATTGAGGCACAAATGTATTTGTGCATGACATTTTCCCACTGCGCTTATATTAGTAGGTACAACCTTGACTTGTTATACCTTAGAATACCAACACTTCATCCAAACCATAATCCTTAAGCATCACAAAATAGTTTTATGTTGCTAACATTGCCATGATTTGTAAGATTATGGCACTCATTGTTATTTTTCATTTTTAACAATGGATTATGGGTGAGTTGTTTACCATGTATCATGAATTCTATACTTTACTGGTATGGTGTTTTTGTTTTTTTCATGTGTTCTTCATGCCTCACCAGCTAGCTACTGTGCCCCTACCATGACCCAGAAAATAAAGGAAACTGGAACTACCCTCAGCTATAAGTACCACCATATTAAATAAGATCCTATAATCTCCTTTATACCACTCAACAATCATTGTCAGAGAACCCTGATTCCTCTCCCTGTTTTAAAACACTTGTGTCAATGTGAGGCATTGCCATCTGTGTCAGGGAGAATAGGGCAGTGCATGTGTAACATATGTCAGCATACTTAGCTGGAATTTTGTAAATAATTTTGTGTCATTTGACTATCACACTGACTTGTACAGATGTTTGTGTTAAAATATATCAACAGTATTATTTTAACTGATTAAATGTATATGTTTAAACAGAGAATTCTGGAAGGGAAGAGTAGAAGTGTTTGAAATTGTTCTTTAGCTTTAAGATACTGCAACAGATCTTAGCAAACCTCTGAGTGTCTATTGTGCTAGAAGCAGGTGATCAAATGTGATGTCATTTTATAACTAGCACTGAAAGGACAGAACTCTCACAGCAGTTTGTTTTGTTTTCTTTGTTGCCTGATATAAAGATCTATGACAGTTATCACGGTCAGTTGAGTTAGTACAGTTCAGTTCAATTTTAGTTAGAAGCACATCACCTTGTCTTCTGGAAGTAAGCATCTCAGTATCTAATCTTTCCTTGTTGTATTAAGTTAGCTAGGGAACAGTTATTCTGTCGGCAGGCAAACACGGTATTTTAGTTTAATTAATTGATCTGATTGTAGTGGATGTCTTTGTAAATACTTTAGTTGTTTTGTTGAATATTATAATAATACCTATTTTAATTACTTGTATAAAATTGTTATGATATTTCTCTTATATGTTAAAACAATAAACCTGTTTTGAAAAAAAAAAAAATACAGTGAGATTAGTTAATTATGGTTTTCAGCATCTGTTTGAAATCTGTCCAGCTGTGTTATTTTCATTTCCCCTGTGACTGAAACTGTTCTTAAATATTTAGTATTCTCATGTTTTCTATTTTATTATTTATTATTACATATTTTTATACCTTTCATTGTGGATGGTTTTTAGAGAATACTTTTACACAATTTACCATTTATATTAGTATTGTTTTACTCAATATAATTAGATACCCTTGTGAGAGCCTTAGAGTGGTTGACTGGTAGCAGCGTGGTTTTGTTTATTTATTTATTGATGTATTTATTTATCACATTTGTTGACCAGGAAAGTCCACTGGGCCGAAGAAGAGCCCATTTTCAGTGGAGGCCTGGGGAGAAAAACTCCACAATATACATAGCAAAGCAAAGTTGTATACAATAGACAATAAAATACAAATTAACAACGTTGATACATAGAAAATATTTACAAAGCAATTGTCAACAGCATATGTGTAACAGAGATTATGCACATCAACTATTAGCATATTAACTTCTAATGCACATCAACTATTAGCATATTAACTTTTATCAAAGGTGTTAGTATGTTAGAGAGAAAGGACGTGCATGGGATGGATGTAAGGTGGGAGGTAGATATGTGGCAAATGGAGATAGTGAAAATGTACAGTGTGATGGTGAGATAGTAGATCTGGCAAAGTAAATAGATAGTAGTGAGTAGTGAGTGGTTACCTTATAGTCTGGGCAGAAGGGGTACAGATAGTAAATCTTTGCCAGCCTTTCCTAGCAGTGTCTGTGTGAAAATCAAATAACCAGGTGAGTGTGTATCAGCTACTTGGAGCTGGGACACAGTGCTTCAAAGTGAGTCTTATTTGGGATCCGGAGAGACAAAGAGTCCATTGCCACATTTGAAGCATGTTCCCTGTGTGCTCTTTGGGGAAATTGTGCTTGATGCAGAGAGCTGCATTTGAAAATATTGTGCAAATCCATTCCTGTTCTTAGCAACCATCTCTCACTGGTGTCACTGGTGAGGATTGAGGTTCCTTGATTACAGGCCCTGGTATAGCGTCTGTCACAACACTGTTCAATCAGGCTCCAAATTATAACTTTGTTATCTAGGATTTTATTGACTACATCACTCATTAGTCACTGAAATGTGTCATTTCCCTGCTAATCACCATGAGAGTGTTTCTTATCTAATGTCATATAACTTTCAATCACAGTACACACATATATTCACCTGATCAGTTGTACTATGACACTTTCACTGTGGAACTCATACCTTATTACCTCCTTTGTTCCGTCATCCAGTCAAATAAATCAAATTAACAAAAGAGAAATGCCAAACTTTACCTTCTGGACAGTACTGAACTTGATAGCTTTAAACAAGCTCCACTCAAACCTCATACACACACACACGCACACGCACACACACACACACACACACACACACACACACACACACACACACACACACACACACACACACACACATACACACACACACACACAAACACACAAACACGCACACACAATCTGTACTATGATAATCCGTTCATTGCAACAAAATGACAGTAGAACAAGCTCATCGTGTATAACTATTCTCCACATATGATCATAGATATCCATCATAAACAAGTATCAGGAGATGAGTTTAGACAGCCCATCACAAAATCAAAAACAAGTGACTCAGCCCTACTACATTATTTATAACCGACATTATTTGGTTTGTTATGCAAGATGTTTAAACATTTGAGTATTAATCTGTATGCCGCATTCTATGGACTATTAACAGTATCAAAATTCAAAGCTTCACCATGTGTCCGCCCTCAAAATTTCTTGCACAAATTATTAATTATAGATCATCATATCATAACATCTTTCACAAATGTATGTAGCATTGTAACCTTTCTTTGTGTATGTAGCATTGTAACCTTTCTTTGTGGCTAAAACTGGACTAAGTCCACAACCTTTGTATCACCTGTAACTCCGCCAGTTCCCACCCCGTCCCAAACATGTTCCACCCATTTTGTGATATCGCTATGACGTCAGCTGATGGGAATCTCCCTCTTTTTCCATTCCTGATGCCTGCTTTCAGCTGATTTACTATGCTTTTCTGTAAAAAAGCACAGTAAATCAGCCAATTTAACAAACTCTGATAGTCTGTTTCCTATCATGAAATGGAATACCAGAGTTTCTACAGCGTTTTCTAGACTACCAGACAATCGATTTGATTTCCAGATAGTCCGGAAAAAAATGGATAGGTGTCAACCCTATGCCCTCACACACACACACCCTAGCCTATCTCCCTGAAGGATCATGCACCTACACATTTTCTACTTCAGTGCTCCTTCAACTATTCCAACTATGAAGAGTGACTAGATAACTCAGAAATGAAGATTACAACATCTAACTACATTCAAAAGCAAGCCCCCCTGCACCCCCTATACCCCATGCTAATTATATATACCAACTCTAAAGCCATACAACAATGAGAAAAGGGCACAAACTTTTCCCTTGTATAACTTTGTAACTTTACTTTCATTAATATTTTGTGTTTATATATTTTTGTCAATATGTTGTGTGTAGATATTTTTAAGTTTATATTATTTTAATTAGAACCATTTGCACACACACACACACACACACACACACACACACACACATACATACATGCACATATATACATATGAAGAAAAGCTGAAGAAATGGCAGCTCCTTATCTTTGGTGCAATAAATGTTACGAAGAAACAGTTCGCTAGTCTATCCTTAGATTATCATTATGCTCTGCTCCCATGTGCTGCTAATAATAATAATCATAAAAATAATAATTTGCTGCCTTCTAATATCAGTTATTAGACAAATGACCCACAATTAAGTTTACATGAAGGTCTGTAAACTCTCTGCAACCAATGACAGACAGATGCAGGATACATAATAAGACATTCTTATTCTTCCAGACTTCTCTGAGTTCCCTATAAATCTTTATTTTCTATAGTGAACTCAGTAAACTCTGTTCATGACAGTCCATCATTAAGAAATTCTCAAGCAATTGGAAGAATTTAACAAAACTAAACTGTTGCATAGTCATTCTAAACTTATAAATGTGTTGTCCCTTTACAATGCTAGAATGCTGTAGTGTTTTTGAAAACAAACTCAAAACCAACAGAAGAGGTTATCTCAAAGTCTGCATCATGGATATTTAGTAAGTCTCAAAATGCTTTTGTAGCAAATCATGCAACAAATTATGCCTTGTCTTTTTTAATATATTCAGTAACCTCAGTAAATTTGACAGGTAGTTCCAAATTTGAGTTGCTCTCTAAAATAGTTGATTTGCATTAATAAGATTTTTTTCTTGTTACCAACCTATAGCTCTTAAAGTTAACACCTATTATACAAGATAAATTTTCATCCTGAAACCATCTATAAGTTAAAGGGCTCCTCTATATCTATAACAAAGTGAATGTAGCTGTAGCTTAACCAAATGCTGGTGTAACCGAGGTTCCTAATAAATCAAAATGTTCTGGTATATAATTTTTTTAAGGGCGATGATCACATTGCAAATACACGGTATTCAAATATGTAGATAGTCCCATGTCAGCCTGCTGAGTGGGTATGGTTTGAAAGACAGCTATCATTATAGTATAACACTTCTTAACTATGAAAGTGACATTAATTTCAAACTTTATATCACTATCTATAGCCACACTGAAATCCTTTATTTGAACAGATGTTGACAAAATTTGATTATTAATTCAGCAAGAACATTTGTTTTCAAGTTGTCTAAAATGTACTGTGAAATATTTTTTTTTTGTATTAAATGAAGCTCTGCCCATTTGTAACCATGTAACAAATTAAAATTGTCCTCTCATCTACAGCTGCCATTCAAGCTGCATACTATATACAATGTAATACTGTATGATGCTCTTTTGTTTATGCAATTGTCTTTTATGTAACTGCATTTCTATTTATTTTAATAAACACGTATTATTCTATCTTAATGTGATCTGCAAATTTAAAAATCCATACGCCTTCATTAACAGGAAATGTAGCCATAACTATATTAAAAAGAAAAGAAGTAGTTAATTGTACTCTCAGAGGAAAACATGTCATGTACTCTAACTCTGCATTTGCACTTTGAAAGCTCACTGTTTACCCTTATTCATGTGTACCAGCCCTAACCCTAATGTTTTTGTTGGCCCAAATCCCTATCTAACACATTATTTTGCTAAAATCCCTTTCCCTAATAGTATCACCAAACAAGGCAGGTAAAGACACAAGCACATACTACATGCACACAACCATATGTATCATAACAACTATCACCTAATTTAACCTTACCTCTTAACCTCTTACACACACACACACACACACACACACACACACACACACACACACACAGAAAAACACAATCAGATATCCATTTACCCAGCCCTTTCTCTTATGTTAACCATCAAAATCCCACTTATCTGTATGCATACATATTAAACATACTAAACTTGACTCTGTAAATATTTGACTTGAAGGACAAGCAGTATACTACAGTGTTCAACAAACTCTACTGCACCTATATATGATGTGACAATTGGGGAGAGATGGGCGAAGGTTGCCAGCCCAGTCAAATAGAATCTGATATGTAATTCTGGCAGTTGTAAATAAATGTAAAAAATACAGGTATGTTTTCTTGAGTGTAAAAGAATACTGTGAAACGTGGAACTGCAAACTATGTGACAACATTGCACTCTACTGGCCCAGTGAAGCATGTTGTGACCCTTTCATGTTAGAATTCGGCTCCAGTGAGTCCGGATGAAGGTTTCATGCCCATTGTTTTAAGGCTAAAATTTATGACCAGAATTTACATGTGGATGGTGCTTTATTGCTCTGGTTTCTGCTAGAGTGTATATGTGAAATGCCTTCTATTGTAGGTTTCTGAGCAGGTGTTAGATTGCTAAATAATGCAGTCTGTTTGCCTGGGAAAACCTAAGTGTCAACATGATGTAATTTGGGAGGGACCCAGCAGACATGTTTGCTAGTGATGTTCAAATACTATTTCTCACAAGAGCATTTTGATTTTGGATATCTAACTCAGCACTCTAGCTAAGCTCACATGTAAGTTTCTAGCACTGTGATTTCTTGTAGGAATAGTTAAAGCTAGTAAAGATTAGTTAGGTATTTTTCTTTGAAATCAGACCTGTCCCACTGTATTATTTTAAGTTTCTGTGTGATCTCTGAACTCTTAGATATCTCTGTGGTGTAGTAGTTTTGTCTTGTGTTTTAATTATTTATTATTAAATATTTTTAAAACCTTCTACCTGTGGCTGGTTTGTGTAGAGATAAGCTCTAGAGTACATTGCATATTTATGGAGGTTATTGTAATAGGCCACTCTAAAGTAAGCCTTGACTGTTAGTCATACTACCATTGGATTATAATATTGCACAGTAATAATTGGACACCCTTTTAAGGGCCTTTTAGTAGCTGATAGTTAACTGGGTGGTGACAGGAATTACTACCGTATGGTTTGGGTAATAGGGGCACAGCTGGAGAATCTGTGTCAGCCTTTCCCAGGAGTGTCTGTGATGTTGTATAAATATTTATCTCAAAGTGTGTGTATGTTGTGTCAGCTACTTGGGCAGGGACATGAACCACTGGTTGGACAGAGAGGGTACTGGAGGTTTTAGCTTGCCCAGCTAGGCTGAGACCTGGACCCAATAGCTGTGCCAGTGGGGAGTCTTATTGCGGATCTTTTGAGCAAGGGAGCAACCAGCCCCAGACTGACTGTGATCTCTGTGTGCCCTTAAGGGAAATTGTACTTTACTGTGTGTATTAGATATCCTTTCCACTCTTCTATGAGACGACCTCCCTGGTGTTAGTGGTGAGGATTGAGGCTCCTTGATTGCTGGGCCAGGGCATACATATATATATATATATATATATATATATATATATATATATATATGGATCCCCTTCAAATCGTCAAACTTTTAAAAGTTCAACTTTCATATGGCCAAGACCATATGATTGAACTTTTAAAAGTTTGAACGGTCTGAATGGAGATCTCCATAAAGCACGGAACGAGAAGATTTGCCTTTCCCACAATGTAGTGCGATCTCAGAGTTGGTATATTTAAATAGTGAGGAGGGTGGGGGGTGTAGAAATGCTCATTTTATTTTCTTTTTACATGTTTGAACTTTTAAATGTTCGATCAAATGGTCTTGGCCAAATGAAAGTCGAACATTTGAAAGTTTGATCATGTAAAGTAGACCCATATATATATATATATATATATATATATATATATATATATATATATATATATATATATATATAGGTGTCTTACCTATTGTCTAATGTGCAGTGTCAGTGTCTGTTTGGTCAATGTCATTTGGTTGACAGAAACAGATGGTTGAAATGTGTGTCAGATTTATAATCCCTGGGTAGGGGAATATGACCTATGCCTGAGGATTGTGTGATGTTGGAGTTAGTATAGTAATTAGTACAAAGTGTGTGGAGGATGCAAGGAGGGATGGACCCCCCCCCCCCCCAGAAAAACACATGTTTTTGGTTTGATCAACTGTAGAGTAATCCTCAGGACATGCACATACATGCCAGAATTCCATATTTCTATGTTTTGACTTTAACATTACAGATGTCAATTATGTGTCCATTCAATGTAGCAGATCCCATGTGTGTGTGTGTGTGTGTGTGTGTGTGTGTGTGTGTGTGTGTGTGTGTGTGTGTGTGTGTGTGTGTGTGTGTGTAAAGAATATTGTCAATGTCAAATACATAGTAATTTATATCTTTGTGTCCTAATGAATAGTATCAGGATAGAATAAATGTGTATGAATTGATCCCACAGGAAAAGATGTGTGCTTTCTATAGTTAAATTCAAACTTCTCAACTGACTATTTATTGTTCTAGCAAGTTTCAGTTTGTTGTAACCCAAGCCTGCTGAGAGAGACTGACCACTGTACATGACAGAGAAATTTTGACATTGGTCAAATTTCAAAATATCACTGGCATCCTATAAGTAGTCAGCAGATCCCCCCCCCCCCCCGATTATTGACACTGTATACAATAACTTTTACTTGAACTTTATAGGGGACTATAGTTTAAGGATAGCATTTTTAAAATCCCTCAACTGCAACCTCAGTCATCAAAAATCTATCACTGGATCTGTTAATAGAGAACTATAAGCTGTTTTCCCACAGGACTGATACTGTTGCTGGAAAAGGTTTGTGGAGTTTCTATTACATTGACAGTTCCAGTGTTAGTTTCATTCTCTGCTACTGCGTTCTGCTCGGCTGAGTCTTTTGATTTGGTTGTGTTGGGCTCAGTTCCGTCTCCCTGCCGACTACGGCTCTTCTTTTCCTTTTCTTTGATGAGGAATAATTGTCATTTGCATGTTATTCTCTGTCTGTGGTCTTTTAATACATTCCTTTATCTCTGTTTCAGCTGATTGTACACTTCCCTGAGGCTCATATCTCTGTTTCAGCTGATTGTACACTTCCCTGAGGCTCACTGATAGTCTAATGTTGTTGCAGTAACTGGCTACTGGTAGGAATGGCATAATTGTGGTTCAGTTATTCATTCATCTCCATTGTACCTTCAAAATGTAACCACTGGTTACTAATAAACAGTCAGAACACCAAAAACACGAACCTCAGTAATATATACCTGTTCCTAGAAACACGAACCTCAGTAATATATACCTGTTCCTAGAAACACGAACCTCAGTAATATATACCTGTTCCTAGAAACACGAACCTCGTAATATATACCTGTTCCTAGAAACACGAACCTCAGTAATATATACCTGTTCCTAGAAACACGAACCTCAGTAATATATACCTGTTCCTAGAAACACGAACCTCAGTAATATATACCTGTTCCTAGAAACACGAACCTCAGTAATATATACCTGTTCCTAGAAACACGAACCTCAGTAATATATACCTGTTCCTAGAAACACGAACCTCAGTAATATATACCTGTTCCTAGAAACACGAACCTCAGTAATACATACCTGTTCCTAGAAACACGAACCTCAGTAATATATACCTGTTCCTAGAAACACGAACCTCAGTAATATATACCTGTTCCTAGAAACACGAACCTCAGTAATATATACCTGTTCCTAGAAACACGAACCTCAGTAATATATATCTGTTCCTGAGTTTTATTGATAACTACTGTTTCCTGCTTCAGCTGCTTAGTACTGAGAATAGCAAAATGTGCTATTTGGGGATCCATTCACCTAGATCATGGATTTGTTGCTGACTATTAAATATTGATTCATAAGCAAAGTGCAAGGAATGTCTAGTATACTTGTGAGGGGAGCCACGAAACAGAATCTAGTGGAACTGTTGTGAGATATCACTGGTCTAAGCCGCATTTATTTTAAATTCATTCTTTGACATTATGTTACAACATGTAGAACAGTGTAGCTGACTACTGGTGACTGCAGATGAGAACTATAACCATGCAGCCATTTTACAAAATAGATAATAAACAAGGCAAAGAGACCAGCAAACATGCACACAAGACCACCATCAACTGAAAAGCAAAAAAAAAGGAAAAAAAAAAAATGCTTTGTGTGTTGCATATATATGAGCTTCTTTCTGAGCTATTGAAATGCATTTGTGTTTCAGCCTCTTGCCAACACACAAAGTATTCTACAGCATAGCCCTTTTCCCTGAGGTCCTGGCAACTATAGATTGCAGGCATGTTTATTAACAATCCTCCACCTGCTCCAGAGGTCCTGCAATTCATCAATATGAAGGGCTTTCACTTCCTAAATTGTCAGATGGTCCGCAATGCCCATGTGCCTCCCAGGAAGTTTGCATGAGTCATACATTTGATACACGTCCAAAATAGACCACAATAGACTGTAGACTCTAACCACAGCTTCCCATGTCTACCCCAACCACCTTGTCTTAGCTATGAAATCCCCTCTATCTCTACTAGAATCTGTTTTTCATTCACTGTCCCCCTGTATTACTCCTTCTCCCTTCCCATCATTCTATGCCTATAGTTTCTTTTTCTGTCTCTTGGTGTATACAAATGATGCCATTTTCTCATTGCTATTATGTTATTAGCTTAGCTATTGTTTGTAACAAACAGCAACCTGTGACTGTATACATTTTATAGCTTCTATTTTATATTTCAAAGAAATGGAGCTTTTTTCTCTGGGTGTTCATTAGAAATGGGTCATGTATCCAGTTGTACTTTCTTGAAAAACAAAACCAATAAATAAGTAAATAAGTAAATATCAAATGTTCATATGATGGGACATCTGGTCAGATTGTGCACATGCTAGACAGTTCTATACACACAGGTAACATGCAAGCAGGAAGCAGGATGCAGATATGTCATATGTTGTGTGCTGCAATCTATGAGAGAGATAAGCAATAGAGCCTTGAGTGGTAATCCCCATATGTGACCCCCAGATTATGTAGACAATGACCTATAACACAACCAATGTGGAAACATTAAATATAGTGGAATATGTATTTGTCCTACTGAAAGGACACTTCCTATGCCTAGTCACCTCAGGAGGGGTGCTACAATGTAGTCCAGACATCTGTAGCAAGACTTTTGTTCCATGTGCCATGTTCCACTCATGGCATTAAGCAAAGTGATGAAGCAGCATGTGTGTCTTGACAAGACCATCCATACAAGTCATAGACACACCAGAAAGGTAATGTGTTGAGAGGAGCATACAGCAGCAGTACCACAGCTTAGGTAGTGGATGACACAATACATTGCAATACCAGGAAAGAAGCCATAATTGATTGTGAAAATAGGCATGACATAGACAACACAGAATAAAATGATGTATGCATTATCACAGTCAGGCTGTACTAGACAGTGCATTGACTGGTCATGCTATACAGCACACAACATCATACCCACACAGATTGGGGGGGGGGTGAGCAGAGCATTGTAATCATCACACTTAAGGTGAAAAGGATACAGTGACAAATGAATGCAACATTTTAATATGGGGTGGGACATGCGGGAGTGAACTTGTTGGTTACATATTCTCAAAGGTTGTGGGAAGTCAGGGATCACATCCTAAAGTGATATAGGGTCAACCTGCTATGAGGTAACCCATTGACAGAGTCCACTGTGTTTTGTTGCTATATTAGGGATTAATATATTATTTGGTAAGTAAGGTGTAGAACTATGGAAATGTTTTCTTCAGCCTGGTGAAGCATCCAATGTGTTGTACCATGTGAACATCATTGTCCACAATCTGAAAAACACCCATGACAAGGGGCTGCAAACTACCCACAGGTAACAATTATGCTGTATCAACAACTGTTTGGCTAATCTGACTTGGGCAGTGGCTAACCTATAATTATCTGGACAGCTCATGGTCTTTGTAGGCAGACAGGATGGCAGTTGCAATGTATCTCATGGCCACACCTTTGCAGTAAGCAAACATTTGACCCCAGAAGCATTGCATTTTCCTTGCCCGGTGCAGCTTGTGTATGCCATCCCACAAGTTGCAGAACCCACTAACATTCCCCACAATGTTGTGGGTACCAGTCATTTGATCCTGAATTACTAACTTATGCATTTGCTGGCTAATGCTGAGTATCATAACCATATCAGGGAGGGTCCTGAAGTCATGGCGGTGGTATCTAGTTCCTGTGTTGGCTATGTGCACCTGAGAAGCAGAGCACATTTCAGATACTGTGCACACTGGAGATACAGGTAAGCCCCTGAGGGACGTCTGATACAAAAATGGATATCATGCATTGGTGAAGTTGTGTGCTCAACCTGTAATTCTACAGGGAGCTTTGTAGTGTTCCCTTGTAATGCTGAAAACAGTGCCACTGTGTCCTCAGGCCATGACACTTGCATGTTGCCACTATGGTCATCCACAAATGCCCTGCCAACATAAGCCCTTCACAGACATGATATGCTGGGCTCTCTACCACTGGAATACATTAAAGCATAAACATACATGACTCCATTGTCTGCCTATACACATGCCCATATAACCACAGTGGCATTTATACTGCTATAAATTAAAGTATAGCTAATGTATTCACATAATTTTCCATGTAGGTTGTTGCAGTTGCATACTGGAGATGCCTAGAGGGGCAGATATGCAGGTTGGCCTTGATCAGTCCTTCCCATCCCTTCAAACATGCAGTGGAGTGCACCATAATGTACTGTAATAGACACATTTAACATAAAATTACCCTACTCTGTCAATGGTTTGTGGTTCCAGCCCAGCACTCACATCCAAGCCACCCCTCAGGTTTGATGGTTCTGCTTTCTCTGACTAGTGAGTGATGTTGAAAACTCTTCACCTTCATTGAACTGCTTCAGGGTTAGTGGTGATCAAACCCCTATGGGAGACCTGCCTATTGCAGTGTTCCATGATTTTTCCCATACATTGAATGTCATATCAATAATCCTTTATCATACCTGTTGTACAGATATAGTGTTGAATCGGGTCCTGATAAAGCCTATCTATGGCTGTATTTCCCAAGAGGTGCATGATCTATGTGCAAAGGGACAACAGTATCACTTCATTCTCATAGGATCATAGGATCAAAGGAGGGTACTAGGCTAATGAGAGCCCTTACAAGCCTAGCCAAATTTACACGTGTTAGCACGATCAGTACCTATTGCCTCTGCCCAACAGGGACACAGGTGGAACCCCTGGGGTGAACTTAAAGTTACCCATCCAATCATCCAGATTGCATTTGAAGAGGTATAATAAGGTGCTCTGTTTGACATGAAGTGGGAGTCTATTTCAAAGGCATAGTAATCTCTGGGAGACAAATGTGTACTTCCAGTAGGTTTTATTGATGTCACATACCAGGCTTATGTCCTTAAAGCAAGTAACCCATGCACCATTTGACTTCCAGATATGCAGCATTTCCAATAAAGAAGGGCCAGAGATCACCTTATATGCAAAGCAGAGATTGCATCTGAGTAGTCTGTATAAAATAGAATAAAGTGAGAGTGATTTCAGCTGATCCATATAGGATAGCTGTTGAAGACCTTGAATTTTCCTTGTGAGGAACCTTTGTGGTTTCTCCAATTGCTGCAGGTGCTTTGAAAGATACATACCAAAAAAAATGTTGTACTCAATTATTGGCATAATAAGTGAAGAGTACAGGGAGGTGATAATGTCTCCTTTTCTTGAGGCAATGCCCTTACTTATGAGATGAGCCATACAGAATGCCCTTCTTACCACAGTGGAAACATGATGATCAAAGGCACAGTTGCTGTCAATCTGAGCGCCAAGATCTCTCACCACTGAGTGTGTACTTAGGGTATTGCCATTGATAAAGTCATTTTCAGGAACATCGCTCTTACCAAAAGGGATGATAATATATTTTTTTTGCATTGAGTTTGAGGCCATGACTTTGGCACCAATCATTTGTTTGCATATGACTTTCTTGAAGGATGTTGACATCATTTGGAGATTCTATGACTGCACCCAGTTTGCAGTCATCAGCAAACTTTGTCAGCCACAGTCCCTTGGTTTTAGCTTGTGCTTTGGGGTAATAGATTCCAAACAGTAGAGGTCCTAGAACCATTCCCTGTGGAACACCACTGGTTATGGGTCTGCTGTTGGAGGTACATTCCCCTACTTTGACTGTATGGGGTCTATCATTGAGCCTGCTCACAACCCACCTTATGATATAAGGGTTATATCTAGCTGGGAGAGTTTGTCAATGATGTCTGAGTGAGGGATAGTGTCAAATGCCTTGGCTAGGTCTAGGTAGGCTGTATGCACCACCAGGTTTAACAGGCATGAGCTCTCCTTGACAAATCCAAACTGGGTAGGATCTAGTGTTTGAAGATTACTCATATCTTTATTGATAAGGTCCATGATGATTCTCTCTCTGGGCTTGAAGAAAAGGCTAGTCAAGGTTAATAGGTCTATAGTTTTGGGGTCACTAGAAACACCATCTTTGTGTAAGGGGATAACGGTGGATGTTTTCCATTCATCTGGGACAAATCCAGTGCTTAGACTGTGATTGAAAAGAGTACCCAGTGGTGATACTGTTTCTTATTTGAGCCCATGTAGGACACAGCCTGGGATGATATCAGGTCTCATTGATGCTGTGTTTTTGGCCTTAGAGAGAGCATTTATGCCCGGCTCTTTAGAGATACAAGGTAGGGGAAAGGTGGTAAGGATGTCATGAGGTACATGTGGCAGGGACAGGGGAGTGGAGTTTTTACCAAACCTATCAGCTAACATGTCAGCTATGTCCACCAGCTCAGTATATGTGTTCTCATTAACTACCAGTTTAGCGCAAACCTGGGCCTTACCTTTTAGGTTACGGATGTAACTAAAGAGCACCTTATGGTTGTCCTTTGTTGAGGAAGCTAACTTGGATTTGAAGTATGCATTGGAGGACGTCAGAAGAAGTTTTATTTGCTTATTTAAGCTGAGAAGGGAGTGTCTCCAGTTTAGAGCCTGCTCCTTCCTACTCTTAAACAGCAGTTTCTTCCTTTTATTGTTAAGCCTGTTAATGGTGGTTGCCCACTGTGCAGGTTTGCTCTTACTTTAAGAGCTTGTTTTGGTCCTAACAGATACTGCCAAGTCAGTACAGTTAACAAGTGCTTGCATAGGGTGTTGGTGTAGAGTAGTTGCCAGTTCCGACTGAAGGGGAGGTGCACTAAAATTATTTATACCATCCTGTAAGAGGTTATAATCTGCTTTGGAGAAGTTTTTTAGTCTAGTTGCTGCTGGGGGGGGGGGGGGTCAGGTGTGATAGTTGCTTCAAATGAGACTAATTTGAGTTCAGATCTCACCAGGGATGAACTCACAGTGGGGGTGCTACAGTGGTCTCTCATATTTGTAAGCACCAGATCCAGGATGTTGACTCCCCTAGTAGAGGTGTCAGCCAGCTGGCCCAGGGTATCAGAGTTGACAACGTCGAGGAACCTTTGGGCAGGTGAGTTTGAGCACAAGTAATTCACCCAGTCAATGTTAGGGTAGTTAAAGTCACCCAAAACCATGGTGTTTGGATGCATATCTATAGACACAAGTTGATCCACATAAGCAGAGTGGGTGTCCTGATTCATGGAGGGGGTTCTTTAGCTAGCAATGACTTTAGTAGGGGTCCTACCAACAGTTAATTGCACCTGAAATATCTCTAGGGCATCATACTGTTTAACCAATCTGGAGGTGTATTAATCTTTGAATATTGATACACTGCCTTCTTTAGTTTTCTTGCCTTCTGTTTGTGGTCTGTATGTGTGGAAGGAGGTGTAACCTGGTATGGCTGGGGTGATCTCCATAGTCTTGAGACAGGTCTCCATGACTGCACAAATATCTGCATCCTCCAGGGAGAGGACTGCTTCCAGTGAGTGCAGTTTCATGTTAAGACTCCTAGCGTATAGCAGCATGACCTTGAGGTTGTTTTTCATTGGTAGTTTTACTTTGGGAGTTTCATCCTTGCAACACTGCCTAAAAAAGGCACTACATGGTGGCAAGAGCCTTAGCCAGTAGGCGAAATCCCAGGGATGACAGATGAAGACCATCTCCAGCAAAGCACTGAGGTCTGTCGTTCATGTCATCCTAGGCTGGTACATACTGGATCCCCTTGGAATGACAACAAAAACTAAGCCAATTACTGAAGTCAATCATTTTCTGTTTGTATGGAAGCATCATTCTAGATGAAGGTAAAATGTTGCTTAAGGCTAGGGACATACCTGCCTTAGACATATAGTCCGAGAGCTCTGTCATGTCTCTCTTCATATAGTCCAGAGAGGTACATCTCAAGTCATTCATACCAACATAGACTATGACGGAGTGTTAACAGTACCTGTTGTTGAGAGACTTGAGTGCATGTGTGATAGGGTGGATCCTGGCAGACAGCTGGCTGTGACCTTTACCTTATCTAGCCTGGTGAGAGGGACATCTATGTGACTCAACATGGAGTCACCTATGACTAATATGTTAGGTTTAGTGTTGAGCCTTATGGGCTTCACAGGTGAGATACTGGTGCATAATCTATTGTGTGTACTGTGTTCTGGAGAGGAAGTATTATGTGTAGCATGCTTGTGTTTGTGTTTGTGAGGTCTCTGGTGTTTAGGTAAGTTTCTGGCAAGGACCTCCGGATATGTAGGTATGTGTGATGCTGGTTTGGGTGAAGTAGGTACTGAGCTGTGCATGCTGACAACCCGCTCAGTGTTAGATGTACTGACAGGCATATGAGAGGGCATGGATTCAAGGTTTTTAATATAGTTGCATCTTTCACATGCTGAGTTTATGTGGACTAGAAGTAGAGGGTTGTCTGTGTACAAGAGGCAATTGCTACACTGCCTCTGGATCCCCATGTCAACCAAGCTGGCTGAAGAAATAGTGGGAAATTGTCCATCCATAGTGCTAGGTAAATTTATACAGTCCAAAACAGGAATATGGCAGGAAAAGGGGTCACACATAGGAATAACTAATGGATGAGGTGTGTTAGTACCTCAGAGGCTAGTACATTAATCAGTAGAGCAGGGCCACAGAAAAACTCTTGAGGCTGTTATCATAATAGGGTGCTTGCATAGCTTCACTAGTAATGTCTCTTTGCCCAAAAATGTGCTAAAGATGAGGACTACACTAATGGGATACAGCTGTATCTAAGGGAACAATTGTCAAAATGATCTGTCCCGCTATGGCATACAATTGCATGGCAGTGTGCTGTGCTGAGTGATTTGCAAACAAGCAGAAACACACTCAACGAGGCTTAAATATCAGAAGTTTAAAACCTAAAAAAAAAAAAAAAAAAGCTCAAAAGAACAAATGAAGTGCTTACTCCAAGCCCTAGATCAGCCTACCTTTACCAGCCAGGTATCAATCAGCACAACTCTCTCATTACAGTGCAGAAAGGCCCTTTCCAATCCAAGATGGCCTGGAAAATGTGATCAGAACAAACAGGCCCAGATGCAGCAAACCTATATCTGGACTGCTACAGCTACTAGCTACAATATTTTAGGCTGAAAACACTTAAGAAATGTTTACCACACCAGAAAAACAGCAGTGAGACACTAAATACATGTTTTAAACAGCAGATAAGAGCAAGAAGACTGTAAAGAATGCTTTTAATGCAAACAAATCACTTATATAATACACTCCTTGGGGAGGGGGGGGGGGATCAGAACAAAAAACAGATGATTTACTAACAGAAAATTTCCAGTAAATACTTTACAAACAGTGCAAATAGCAAAAACCTTTGCAAACAATGAAAACAGTAACAAAGGCCCAGTAAAACAGACAAATTGCAATACAACAGTGCAGAGTCATTTATAGCAATAAAATACAGTAAAAAAGAGGGCGGCAGACAATAAGAAATGCAATAAATAGTAAGAATAAGCAATAAATAGTAAAAATAATCAAGAGAAAAAGCAACATGTGTTTTTTAGGAAGCTCAGAGGCCTCTAGTTGTCAGGTATCTAAGCACAGAGTTGTGGCTGGTAGTCCTCCTCAGTTCAGCTTGGTATGAACAAGCCAGCAAATTATTCCAGGCATCTTCTGGTGGCCATGCCAATACATGCACACCTGTGACTGAAACATGTCAGTGGACATGGATGGTATGGTATGGTATGCTGTTATACACATATCTATGTCCACAACTACCTCCCCTTTATGCTACTGATATGAGCTACAGTTACTGCTATGCATATCCTCACCTCAACTTATATACTGTAGCTCTAGCCATACCTTCCTCTGTTAATGTAAATGCTTAGTAGCTGCAGTTAGAGCTTTGCACAGCTTTGCAGCTTGTTTGTTTGTGTCCTTCGGCTTTTCCTGGTTAGGGGTCACCACAGCGGAACTCCGGTCCCCTAATGATTGGTAGTGGATTTTTACGTACCGGGTTACCAGCCCTGATGCACAACCTTCAACGAAGGGAAGCCCCATTCACGTATGCCTCCACACAAAAGATGCTCTAGCTGAGAATCGAACGGGACAACGTCTTGCTATGAGGCGACAACGCTACCGCAACACCACCACCACAGTCTATATTTCAATATTTAAAAAAAGGAGACATCGGAGAAATTCTGACAACACATGTACAGGTATTGGGTATCCGGTTTGTGTGTGCATGTTTGAATGTGTGTATTGTCAATGATAGAGTAAATGAGGGGGGTGCCTGTACTAACATGTTGCTTTGACTGCTACTTTTAACTGCTGCAGGAATGTTTGATACCTTAAACCTCCTGTAATGGATGCCCAAGCGATATATGCAAATTACCCTTAAGGACATCAAGTGTTTCAGCTACACGGCTTCTGAATGCTCATGGCTTTTTAATTTTTAAGTCTTAATGGCCAATCTTTGGACTTTTTAATGACCTCATCAGCACAGCATAAGTGAGTAGTTTAGCTATACTTCAGAAACACAGGGTCTTTAAACCCACCTGATGCAAATAAACGTATTAAGGTATCACACAGTGAAAACTCTATCTTGGCTGGGTTCTTCTAGCAGTTTTTACTGAATAGTTTGAGTGTGTGATCATTTTACCCTTTGGTTTAGATACTGCAGGGAAGAGCTGATCTACACTTACAGTAGTTAACCATCAGAGACATGTAAATTAGCTAAAAATGAAGTATTTCTTCATTGTGACTAACATGTCTTTGAGACACATGAAATAATCGAAAACGCGAAACCACGGACATTTAACAGGTAGAGGTTTTATTTTATCAAAATCATGCCCACCACCACCATAACAACACCACGCACAAAAACGGTGGGCGCGGCGCGCATTATTACTCTTCTTACCTGTTAAATCGTCGTGTTTCCGATCGTCTGTCGAGGGTGTAACGATATTGAACACACTAATACCACAACATGCAATCAGGACCTTAAGGTGAGCGGTGGGATTCTTTATGAATTTTTGGAGTAATCTATAACCACAGGTTTATGAATGGCCACAATGTCTCTCTTGCCAGTTAAAGGAACATGAAAATAAATAATCAGTCTCTTTCTTTCTTTATATCAGTTCTGATGTTTTCAGTCATCTTCAATTTCTACAATTTAATCACGAAAGTTTGTATTTAGAAAACTAAAATAGTGGGAGGAGAAATCTAGCAAAATTAGAGCTATGTAGCATTTCTCATCTAACAATTTTCTACCAGCTTTGGTCTATTTACATCTAGGCATATTTTAACACAGTTGCACACATACATCTCACAGAGTGTAAAATAAATGCGGATATCATGTTTTTCATATTATGCACTTTACTTGGTTCATGAAGATTGAAACAAATGGTTGCCTTTTATATAAATTTTTAATGCAGTTAAATGTGTTTAAAATCCCCTGTAGACTACCCAGAATGATTATATTATAGAGACCCAGTCTTGCAAAAAATATTACTTTGCTGTCTTCTGAATATCACTATTAAACATATTCATTATCAAAGAGTTAACAAATAAAATAAAAATGGGACTCCGATAAAGGACCGCTACTAATAAAAACGTCTGTAAAATAAAACAAAAAGTACTGGACCAACACAGCTTGACAAAAAGAAATTTATTCTGAATAAAAGTAAGCCCTTTCGCGATAATTCAAACCGCTTCATCAGACTGATGAAGCAGTTTGAATTATCGCAAAAGCACTTTTATTCAGAATAAATTTCTTTTTGTCCAGCTGTGTTGGTCCAGTTTTTTTTGTTTTATTATCGAAGAGTTTCTCAAGGCCTATATACTCTCTGCAGCCAATGAATATCAGATGAAGGACACATAATCAGTCGTAGTTTTTAATCTGTGTTACACTTCCTTTTTTCCATGCTCATCTTTATCTTCTACAGAAGCCACAATACACACCACCTTTGAAGGCCTGCATGTCCACTCTCTTCAACTTTCATATCAAGTAGCCTTGAAACCTGCAAACAAGCCACAGCTGACCTCACAGTGGTAAATAAATGCATACCATATGAAAAAGCACCTTCAGAACTGCCAGAAAAATTGATTGGCACCCAAGTTTTTTGTCTTTTACACTCCTTTATTGCATTTGAAAGCTCCAGACTCTGCTCTGTGCTGCAACATGATCACTAAGCAATAATGGTTAATAAAAAAGAGGTCAGCTTCAACAGTGCACCTCTTCTCCACTGACACACCGTATCCTACTCAAAAGAGAATGCAGTATTGCACAAGCAGAAAAATCACAGCTGTGTTTAATAACATGTTACAGCCTAGTTTAGACCATTACATAAACAAAATTTATGTACTTATCATAATGGTAGATCCAGGTTGTCTGATTTTTATCCGGTTCAACCTCCATCTTGCCTTCACATAGGACAGAATGACAACTCTGTATCTTCCTTGACAGTCTCTAAGGCCTTCTTGAAGGGGACCTTTATCCTACTGGAATAAATGGAACCGCTGTGAACAACTTCTGACAGGAATTCTGAAATGAAAGAAATAGGGGAAGAGAAGGGATCTACACCTCTTGACATAGCCCTATTGGAAAATCTTTTCCATTTGCTATGGTAAATCTTCATAGTGGACTGTTTTTGAGAGACTGATATGATCTGAACAACCAAATTAGGGAGCCTGGCATCTCTGGCTAAGGTTAGAACTAAAGGAACCAAGCAGTTAACTTTATGGATTTCTGCTTCAGAGGAGGCAGTCCCAGATGGGTGTGTTAATAATTCTTGATAATGATCCAGCATCCATGGGGATGCATTAATAGAGGCTACAGGAAGGGAAAACACATTTGTCGACACCACATAGGAGCAATGAAGATCACCTTGACCTTGCACATTCTTGCTTTCTGGATGAACGTGTTTATCAAGTGCAATGGGGGAAAGGCATAAAGGAGATCTGGGAGCTTATTGTGGTCAAGAGCATCTCTCAGTGACTGTCCCTGCAGAAGGATAAGGGCAAAGTAATTGCTGTACTTGTCGTTTAGGTAGGATGCAAACAGGTTGCAACAAGATTGGCCCCAGCAACTGAAAATCAAAGTCATCACTGTTGAATTGAGGGATCACTCATGAGGCATTTAGATGGTTCTCCTCAATTTGTCCGCCAATATATTGGACGACCCTGGTATATGCATTATTAGAAAGCAGTGAAAAGACATCATCCATTGCCAAACTCTAATGGCCTGTTGACATAGGGGATAGGAGAGTGTTTCTCCCTGTTTGTTGATATGCCAAACATCTGGCATATCTTTTGTCTGTCTGTCTGTCTGTACAGATATGACACCCCTGGAGGAAACATTTTGAAATGCCTGCAATGTAGGATGACTGCCCACATCTCCAAAATATTGATGTGAAGGTTGACCTCTGCATGTGACCAAGTAACTTGGACCAGCTTCCCTTTGAAATGACCCCCTACCTTAGAAGGGATGTGTCAATGGTCACTACAGCCACAGTGGGATCCATAAGAAATGGATGTCCTTCTGTCACTGAAGGAGATGTTATCCACCAGGATATGTGCTGCCTGCAAATTTGAAGGAGTTTAATTTCTGGATAAAGTGAATGATATATGTGGGACCAGTGCACCACTGGAGTCCACTGGAGCACTGCCATGTAAAATCTAGCTAATGGCACCGTGATGATTTTAGATGCCATTAGGCCCAGTAGACAGAGAATTAATCTCACTGGAGGAGATGGGTGGTGAAGAACCTGAGTGTCTGTAATGCATAGGGAGATCACTCTGGAAATCCATAAATTTGAATCCAGGTGGCATCCAATAAAATCTATTTGTTCAGTAGGAGTCAGTTGACTTTTGGTGAGGCTGTGATCCCTAGTGTCTTGTATCATATGGAGTAGAAGGTCTGGATGACACAATGACCATTCACAGGAGGGAGCAGTTAGGCAGGGAAGACATGGATCCTTAGCAAGCAAACATATGTTGCCACCACTGCCATCATCCTGGTCAACACCCAGAAGGCTGTGGTGAGACTGAACAGCAGGATCTGAAATGATAATGACTGACCCCCATCCTGAAATGGAGACACTTCCTTGAATGCTTCTCTATCTTCATAAGATAGGAGACATCCTTGAGATCTGTTAACCACATCCAATCATCCTTCCTAATTAAAATAGACTGAAGTGTGATCACCCAGAATTTTGGCTGTTTGACATATTGATTTAAATGACTCAGGTTTAAGATGGGTCTGAGGTGCCTCATTTTCTTCAGTACTAAAAGAACACTCGGGTGGAGTCCAGACTCTAACTAGTTTTCAGGGACTGGTTGGATGACTCTTGTTCTAGAAGTTTGGACATTTCTGCTGCTGCAAGTTTCCACTGACCAGTAGAAGCATCAGGAACTTTCTTCTTCTTGATAAGAGGAAGGAAAATGGTATGGAGTAGCCTCTGGAAATTATTTTTAACACCCAAGAATCTGTAGTTATGTTTTGCCAGGCTTGTGTGTGCAGAGATAAGCACCCCCCTGATTGTCTCCAGAGTGCAACAGTCGGGTAACCCTTCAGGGGCACTAGAAGGGCTTTTCAGTAAATGGATCAAGAAAACCCTGGTTATGTGATTCACCTCTGCCTCTAGAGGGATGTTGATTATTGTTTCATCCACCTCTGCCTCAAGAAGATCTATCATCAGAACTCTTATCAAGATGATCCTGATGATAGATCTTCCTGATTGTTGTTTCATCCTTCTCTGCCTCAACAAGATCTATCATCAGGACCATCTTGATAAGAGTTCTGTGATATCTGGAACCACTTCTTCGTTCAAGCCTGCAGATTCCTGGAATAGATTCAATAAGGGTGGAAAAATGGATTTCAACTGCAGATAGACTCTTTCCATCTTGTTGACTTCTGGTTAGTGTGTCTTTCATTTTTGATTCAAATAAGGTGGAGCCATCAAAAGGGGCATTAACAAAGGAAGTATTAAATCTTTTTGAAAAATCACACAAATGCATCCAGGTGTGCTGATGATTGGTGATACCAGTGCTTGCTGCTCTGACCATGCCATCAGCTGTGTTACAGAGCAATCACATGGCTATGCTGGAAGTTTACGTAAGTGTAGAAAGCTGGGAGTCCACTGTCTGTTGAACATCCGCAGGCAGGTTAGCTGAGAAAGACTTGGAAATCTCTGTGATCAGGTCTCTCTGAAATCTGATGACAAGGGCTAAGTAATTCAGCATGCAAAAGTAGCTGAAGTGTATATCCGTTTCCCAAACCAGTTTTTAGCCCTAGACTCCCTGTTAGGGGGATGGACAAAGAAAGTTTCCTCTGATAGTTCCTTTTTTGTGGCTACTACTACCACCATTGCATGCACTGATGAGCCTTTGCTCCAGTGCTTTCAGCCTTTGTGTGCTACCAAAATCCTATCATTTTTTTGGGACTGGTTCTACCACATCAGGGTCCTTCCATGCCCCTTGCGCCATCTAATCAATGAGTGGTTCAGTAGGTAGTACCACGCAGGAAGACGTTGAGCCAGAACCAAAGGCTTCCAGGAACAAAGACTCATCTGTAGAATGGTTATCAGTAGACTATCCCCTTCTCCTCTTTATCATTTCAAGGACATCATCAAAGGTGACATCTTCAGAGGGGGATCTAGGGAGCTTTCACCTTCATCCAAATCTGTGTTTTCTGTGAAAGATTTTGCAGAAGAGTGAAGTACTTCTGCCTATATGTCTCTTTCTTATGAAACAGAGTGGGGGGGGGGTCAGAAGGTTCTAAATCAGACTGGGAGATAATGTAGCATGTAGCCTCGGAAGCCTGTGGAACTGAATGTTCCTGTTTGACAGGTAGATGGGAAGTAGAAGCCGATTCCTGCTGGGTTTTGATGGAACCAAACTGGATGGATATGCCTTCTCCCCTGGCATCAAAAGGACCTACATAAAAGCCTTGAATGACAAATAAGCCATCAGCTCCACAGCAGCCCTCCTATCCTCAGACAGAAAGGAAGCATCTGAACTGAGGGGTCTCGAGTCTGAGGCTGATCTCAATGCAGACCTATCAAGTACTAAAGCAAAGAGAGAAAGGGATATCTCTAACAACGTCGGTATTGACCCATCCTCTCGAGCCCCAACCCCGAATCTTTGGCTCCCAGTCTCTCCTGATCCAAACACATCGGAGCTGAAGAGGAATCAAGCCTCTCAGAGTTGAAGTAACTTAGACTGTCAACTCTGGCAAATGTGCTCCAGGACAGATCATGTCCAAGATAGCCTGGTGTGAATGGTGGGCAGGGACCAGATACGGAAAAAGAGGAGGGGTAGTTGGCACAACAATCAGTACATTCCCAGAAGATGGTACCAAAAGAACCCCAGCTGGATCTGCATTCTAAAGAACTTCTTCATCATCCTGTTGAAATCTTGCTCAGTCAGGCTTTTGAATGACTGAGTCAACAACACCACCGAAGGTGATTTTGAGTACCTTTGTTTCTGAAGGATAGGTGAGTATACTCTGGGGCTCACTGAGTCTGGGGAGAACCAGGTCTAAGAAGGTGATAGACAGATCCAAGAGACTGTTGGGTCCAAATGTCAAGGTACTTTGGGATCTGACCCGGACAACAACATCATATTCAGAGAGCACTTTCTAAACTTTTCTGAGTTTGATTTCTCCTTTTTCTTCTCTTTCTCCTTTTCTTTGGCCTGTTGTCTATTTGCTGGACAGGAAGCAGTAGAAGACATGGAAGGTACTGAGAACCTGTCTGGGGGGGGACCCTTCACAATTAGTTCCACACACCTGGTTTGGAAATCCTGGAAGCTGAAAGAAGCACAGACCTGACACTGAGTGTTGAGATGGACACCACCAAAACAGTAAATCCAAAGGGAGTGTAGATCTTGGGGGGTGATTGTCTCCATACTCTCAGCAAAATCCTTGACCATTGGCTATTATAATTCCTAACTCTAAGAAACACATACACACACACACACACACACACACACACACACACACACACACACACACACACACACACACACACACACACACACACACACACACACATACTCTCTCACTATGTAATTAGAAGTAAATAATCCACAATCCTATATATATATATATATATATATATATATATATACATATATATATATATATATATATATATATATATATATATATATAGTTTACTATGGAAAATTAATACAGCGACATCTGTAGTTTGATGTATTTGACATTGCAGGAGGTGATGTCACTCACCTCCTGCTATGCACATTAATGTACCATTACACTCTACAGTCAAGGTACGTTAATTCTACTATGTTGCAGGGGGGCTGCGACCCCACACCCTTGCACATTAAATATACCAACTCCGAGATTGCACTACAGTGAGGAAATGGGCTAATTCCCTGTTCCTCACTAAACCGCAATCTTTCTGCACAATGTCAAACCCAAATACTCTAACTACACTGCCTATTCACTGTAGTGTAGTCTATATATTTTGGTTCGATATTCTGCTGACTTGAAAACTGCCATTTGACCACATGCCATTCGACCGATGCAGTTTCAAGGTTTTCAATGTAAACCATAGATAGATAGATAGATAGGTAGATATATGCTACTAAGCACTATACAAGACTATAACTATAAAAGTGAAACACAACCTAACAACTAACCTACCCTACTAACCTAATTTTAAGTGAACAAACTCTGAACTTAGTCAAAATCTAACACAAGACAGAAAAAATTATCTCAGTAAAGGGACACACAAAAGAATACAGCAAATGCAAGCCCTCAACACGACCAAATTTGTCAAGCGACAAATGAGATCTGAGGTACTGACGTAAAGTTTAGGGAATTATGGGTAGGGAAGTATTCAGAGACCTGGAAGCACAGGGCTTCAGAGTTGGTGCTGAGATTGGATCTGGTTGAATCTGACAACCCATAGTTGAATCAGATGAAAATAGACAACATTGGATATCATGTTGTGGTATAAAACTTTACTGGGCTTTTATTTTTAATTTCATAACTTGCATTAAATCATATGAAATAATACTTCATATATGTTACATTAGTATAATTGTACCCTTAACTTTAGTGGGTTATCTCTGCTCTGCAGAATAACTACTAGTATTCTTTGTTACTGTGCTTTATCCCGGGCTAGTCTGTCAAGTTAACACATTTGTCACAGAAGGGCTACCCAAAATGCAAACAAATTTATTATTTTTCCAAGTTTTCTTATCATACTGGGGTGTTTTCCTTCTGTTAATCTTACTTTAACTTTCTTTCAAGAGTTCTTTCACACAGACATTGCATGGACTTTACTTGTCTGTATGGTTTGTGATGTAAAATGCTTGCAACTAGGATTGTGTTGGTGTGGTTTGTTTTCATTTATATAAATGTATGATTTTTGTTAAAAAAAGGGACAGAAATTTAGCAATATATGTCAAGTATAATGTATGTAAACATGAACTTACAGTTACAGCTTGATTACTTTTATATAAATGTAAATTTGTCTGTCAGAAATATCTTAATAAAGGCATTTAAAAAGCAAAGAACTATAGTGCAGTATGTTTTGGCTAAAATGATTAATCAACTGTATGGTCAAGTTCATATTCTTTTAACGGCAAGAAAGAACATGTAAAAGGGTAAAAGGCCCACTTAGTGTGGATCTACCTCACAGGATGTAACAGGATGGGTATCAACTGCATAAATTGCAAATTTGCTCAAATAATCTACTTTTGATTCTAGAAATAACCTACACACACATCATAGCACAATTTAAAACTAAAATTTGACGTCAGGGTGTAATTTGTTTTGATAACCAGAAAAGAACCACAAGACATAATGATCAATACATATCACAAAATTTAGAACTGGAAAATTCCATTTAACTGAAGATAAGTTATGAAAGTTGCAAAATGCTAAAGTTCTTAGAAGTAACCTGTATCCCACATGCCCCAGCTATTTGAATAATATAACTGTAACATCACTGAACATTAAGGACAAGGGATTTTAACTCTGTAGGTGTTATTCCTTCTGCCTTATATGGCATTTTCTAGATTGGTGATATATTATTAATAGACTGATTGACCAGTTTTTGTTTTGAAACCATGCCCTGAAAAATTAAGCACAGATGTCCATTTCAAGGCTGACCTAAAAACACTGTGAGGTTACGTAACATGACAGCATTCATTCAATGTGCAAGTGGAAGCTGTGACATCAGACCCATATCTGTACAGTATAATTTATCCAGGATTTGGTTACTTAAAAACAACTTAAGCACATATTCCATCTTTAAGTCTTTCCTGTGCAAGTGGCAGGTATGAAATCAAACCTACTTCTATAAAATACAGTTTATCAAAGATGTGGTTTCTTACTCAAAGGCAGTTTAGTTGAGTTTAGTTTGTGTAAATGTCACTCTGAATGAAATGTCACCTGGATAAATGCTGTTCTGAATAAAAAGTGCAATATGACTGATAGTGGATGTAGTATTACTTGTACATTTTAGTGTCTTTAAGGATTACATTGGGATATGGGTTGGGGTTATGAGTGAGGTTTTGCTTTTCCTTACCATTAGGGTTAGAGATAGGGTTAGGGTTAAGATTAGATTGAGAAGTAGAGTTAGCTTTTGGGTTAAAGACAGGTTTTGAGTTAGGTTTTCATTGATTCAAATGATTCAGTCATGTTACCTTCGGTAAGTTTTGTCACTAGCAAATGCTCTGGGCCCTACTACATCCATTGCTTTTTATATGATATTGTAAGACATAGTGCAACACTTGTGTAACAAAGATGGGCTGGAGGGAATCTGCAGCGCAGTTGTGAACATTGCTGCACACACTGCATTGTTTTCTCACCAATCTTGCATTCTTTTCCAGCACATAAAACAAAAAAACAAAACGGAGCCACCAAATACTGCAAAGAATTTTACTGGCATTCTGCTACCTCGGCTAAATGCCTTCAGAGGAATAACTTTTCCTGAATGATTAACATGAATAATGGCATGCAGTCCTTTAATGGCTGTGTAATTAATTACTTTTCACTTATTGATTATTTAATTGCATGCATTGACAATTTGTATAAGAAGACTGCTTTGTGTGTGAAAAGTTATTCCTCTTAAGGCATTTAGCAGAGGTACCAGAATGCCAGTAAAATTGTTTGCAGTATTTGGTGGCTCTGTTTTTTTTTTTTTTTTATGTGTTGGTTATTTCCATTGGTTTTGAGATTCTTTTCCAGCCCTCAGTCCCAAGTATTCCCCTGGACTCAAATTTGCTTGGTAAGATTCAGAAGTTTGAACACTGATACAAAGGAAAGTGGTTATAGATATAGACTAAAAACGAACACTCCAGTGAACCTGAATGTAACAAGCAGAATTTCCATCCAAAGTGGAAGAAGCAATATTAACAGTGTAAAATGTACATTGGCTGGTTGGTGAATCAACAAATTTATTTTATGTTGGGCTGGAGTTCTTTTATTTAAAAGGTTGTTTTAGGTATTATCGTATGATGTCTTTTACCTTGTTTGCAGTTTTTATTGTTATTTTCTGGAGTTCTTACATAGAAGATCCGGTGGCAAGATTAACCAGCCATGCAGGTAGGCTGTAGACTAGGTGGGATGGGCACTAAAAACAAAGCGATGCAAAAATAAGACACATTGACATCATGTATCCAGTTTAGTCACAGTGTAGCCAGGTCTACTGTTCTTCAGTCCACTAAGAAGAAATACCGCTCTGAGTTCAAGCTTTAATGAGATCAGAAAATATAGCTGTGACAAAAAACAAAAGATAATACAATTTATAGATGGAAACTCTGCCATTTAGTAAACAATATTGTAGATGGAAACTCTGCCATTTAGTAAACAATATTGTAGATGGAAACTCTGCCATTTAGTAGACAATATTATAGATGGAAACTCTGCCATTTAGTAAACAATATAACTTTTTCCCTTATTAAACATTTCCTTTCCCAGCCTCATCACTATCTCTCTCCATATGCAAAACCTTGCCTAGAATACCCCTAAACAAATAACCCCTTCTACTTGGGCAAGTCAGTTACACTATACGCGAGGATGGTACTGGGACTTTCTACACCACAGCGGTATCCCAGAGCCGTCATGAACAATGTGGATTGGAGGTCTACGTTTATGCTGTAGTTACAGTGCTGTCATCTTTGCGCTGGAGATGTGAATAAATAGACCTCTCTTTAAAATTAATCTGTATAGGAGCATTCTAGAAGCAAGTGTAAAAACATTTATGGCAGCATTTTAAATTACTTCTGGTGCATATAGATAGGAAATTAACATAATAAACAAAAGGCTTTGCTTTTTTAAAACATTTTTGTCACTTTCAGGTCAAAGATTAATATGTCCTTTACTGGCGGTATGCATACATATATGTATATATATATATATATATATATATATATATATATATATATATATATATATATATATATATATAGATATGGGTCTACTGTATAAGTTCGAAAATACACTTCTTCAAACTCACACAGTAGACCCTGGGTTACGCGAAAGTGCACTTAATCGAAAGTGCACACTCGCGAAACCCGCTTCAGCGAACGGGCTACTACTGACTTTAGTGCAGTAGTTACGGATCTTAGGGTTAGGGTGTGGGTCATGGTAAGGGGATAGCTAGTAGGGCTAACCCTAAGGTCCATGACTACCGCATCACCGTGGAGGACAGGCTATCTTCCACTGTGGTGCGGTAGTCACAGACCTTAGGGTTAGAGTGCGCTATCCCCCTACCATGACCCGCGCCCTAACCCTAAGGTCCGTAACTACCCCACCACAGTGGAGGACATAGCATGTTTTCCTGCTGTCCTCCACTGTGGTGCGATCCGTTCGTAGAAGCTGAGTTCGCGAAAGTGCACTTTCGAATAAGTGCACTTTTGTGTAACTGAGCAGTCTACTGCTCTTTTTCAAATACGTGGTATTCAATGAAAAGCAGTAAACCCATATATATATATATATATATATATATATATATATATATATATATATATATATATATATATATATATATATATATACATATACATATATATATATATATATATATATATATATATATATATATAGATGGATATGTACTTGTGTGTGTATGTACATACATATATATATATATATATATATATATATATATATATATATATATATATACATACACCCCCCTACTTTATTATTCTCACTCCGAGATCACACTACAGTGGGGAAAAAGGAATTTTCCCTTACCCGCAATGTAGTCCAATCTACAAAACAGGTATACATACACGGAAGTGCTTGTTGATGTTAAGCGCTTTTGTGTATGTGTGTTCGATGTTTTGTGATTCGGACATATGCAAGTCGAGCATGTGTCCGGATCCCATATAGATATATATATATATATATATATATATATATATATATATATATATATATATATATATATATATATGTGTGTGTGTGTGTGTGTGTGTATGTGTATGTATGTATATATTACTTAGCTAGTTCATACATTCATAATATTCTAAACTTTTTTTCTTTCAGATTCCACCCTCGTCCCCTATTAGGCTAAATACCAAGAGCCTGGCAGCGTTTTTACCTGGAGTAAGTAGAGAAATGTGATTTATTGTCAAACTGCATTATAGCTTCATTGTGTTTATAGCATATACAAAATGTTGATTTTTTTTCCCCATTGGTAGAAACACTTATTACTTAATGTTAATCCAAAACACATGCATACAAATTCATTATTTGCATCCTTAACACACATATGTGCATATAGATTCAGATACTGGCTCACAAGATGCACACACACACACACACACACACACACACACACACACACACACACACACACACACACACACACACACATGCAGTCACATTTTGCTACCTTGAAACCCTAAACATGTTCTTTGGTGTTGCTTCACTGTTAACATACTACAGCATTGTTTGAATAGGGTTGAAGATACAGAACACATATCCATTGCCTAAATCTTCATTTTCAAGAACTAAGTGTTCTTAATAGCAATTTCAATCTTTCTAAGAAGCTTAATGCATATTCATTTACAGACTGGCTTATTTCAATTAAACCATCTAAAAAAAGAGACTGTTTTCTCTGGGTGAGGATGCTGGTAAAGGCCTAATAAGGTGGACACATAACTTTTAGCCAGGTGCTAAGTTTAAAGAAATCTAATACTGGAAACATTGCTTAACCTTTCTTAGGAAGAAACCTTCTCAAAGGCAACCCAGACATTTCCTACAGAAACATATATCTATTATAGCATACTGTCAAAACAGTATAGTTGCTTTATAAAATCCTTACCTTATAGTAGTGTGGGCCATGATTGCAAGGAACCCACCTAAAGCTATTGCCAGTGTAATGGCTTGGACTGGAGTATCATAGCAAACCTGAAGGGCATGCTATCAGTGCTAGAATTTATATTGAAGATGTTGAAAACCATGATATCAGATACTGCAGTTTCACAGAGGCCATCCACCATCAAGAGCTCCATCAACATAAACATTCAGGTTCCATGGACCAATATGGAAAGTTGTTAGTGCCCAATAAACTTGCAATGCTATGTGTCTGGTTGTCAGTGATTTGGAGCATCAGAATGTGTTTCTATATGATATAAAGAGTTACTGAAATAATATACCGCTAATATGTCTTGATGGAAGGCAGTTTTTCCAAGTAAACATGTGATTAGTAGATAATATTGAAAGAAAAAACAAAATTTTCATTTACGTTTCTAAAAATGGAAAAAACTCTCTATTTTTATCATTTACCTGGCACAATGTCACAAAGGCATGTACAGTCTTGAAGTCCTGAACAGTCTTCAACACAGTCAGCTTCGCAGTCTACAAAGGGACATGCCAAGCAATTAGAAAAACTATAAATGTTTCTAACTATATGACCCTTATTTTACAGCCAACTACTCACCAGTACTTGTTATAGTTATTCTCTCTGGACCAGACACAGGTTTTCATTCATCAAAAGCTAACTTTAAACTGGGGCAAAGGATGGGAGTTTAGACAAATGGCCATAAATTAGCCATTCTCAACATTCTGCATGCAAATTTTCAATATGTTGTTTATGGACCTTCAAATGTTGAAGGTCTTTCGTGACTTCTCTCATGCCTTTAAAAGTAAAATAATCCTTTGTCCAGGTCCCCTTCAAGAAACACATTACACCGAATGACATTTGATGACTATTATTAAATTTCCATAAACATAAATGTTAATCAATATTCATTAATTTCAATCAAACATGATACAGGTGAAATAACATCCATGTAACATTATCTTAGGACAGGACTGCGTACATCTGCTCATCCTGATCAGTAAGCATCGTCCATACCTCCACTCACTTACTTATGAAGCAGCTTACCCGCTCACTTCCATTACCATTTATCGGTACTTATTAAGCAGCGTACCCACTCACTTCCATTACCATTTATTGGTACTTATCAAGCAGCATACCCGCTCACTTTCATTACCATTTATTGCATTATACCATCAATCCAATAAGCAGCTTCACCCGCTTGCTTATATACTTATCAAGCAGCGTACCCGCTCACTTTCATTACCATTTATTGCATTATACCATCAATCCAATAAGAGGCTTCACCCGCTTGCTTATATACTTATCAAGCAGCGTACCCACTCACTTTCATTACCATTTATTGCATTATACCATCAATCCAATAAGCAGCTTCACCCGCTTGCTTATATACTTATCAAGCAACGTACCCACTCACTTTCATTACCATTTATTGCATTATACCATCAATCTTGTACGACCAAAAGAATCCACCACGATGTATAAAAATGGAGAGCTTTTATTCAATTAAACTGAAGTAAAACAAGCGCTTTCACATACTCCAAGTATGCTTCATCAGGTTATAACAAGATATAAAAACACCTTGACTTATATACAGATTCAAATGCTAGCTGTTAATTCAATTAACTTCATTATTTAATTAAATAAATAATCATGCTGCTTAACTTTAAAAGAGACAAAGCATTAATTCTAACTTCTGTTTTCAAACAGTCTCATAAGCTATAAAACCAGCAAATATTAACAATTTCTTATGGAAATAATTTCTAAAACATACTATATCAAATGAAATGCCATAACTACATAAGAAGTGTTATGATGAGAAAAATACATGTGCTATATTATGTTGAAAAATGACATGAAAAGCATATAATGAAATTATAAATAAATTAATACAGTTAATTATGCAGATCAACATCTCATAAACCATACCTTGATAGACAAGATGGAATCACTATAAAAAGTATATTTATATGTAGAATGTGTATATATATATATATATATATATATATATATATGTATATATATATATATATATAATATTCAATATATACAAAAATATACAGTATCAGACTCTGTTGCAATAACTAAAATGTTCATATATAAATTAAATTAAAAATTATAAAAATACTTAATAAATTATAACTAATAACTAATAATCTCCAAATATTTCATCCATTGACATTGATCAACAACAAATTATTATTATCAAAAATTATATCAAATAATGATTTAATAATTTTTAATATATTCATTATTTCCCCATCACTCATAACTATCTATGAGCTTCTAATATAGGTTTGATACTAATAGCAGAATTGAGTCCAGGTTCAATGTGTGCCCGCAACCTGAAAATCCATTCCAACTCAATTCTCTCTAAAAAAAAATTCATGTTGTCACCAGCTCTCATAGTTGGTTTTATTATTTGTAACACCCTAAAATTAAAACTATGATCATGATAAATATTAATGCGCTTGGCTAGAGCATTAGTTAGAGTCATTTTTCTAATTTCATATACATGATTGTATATGCGGTCTCTCAACCTCCTAGAGGTTAACCCTACATAGTATGCTTGATATTTGGTACAAGTAGCCAGGTAAATCAAGTTAGTAGTGTTACATGTAGCATATAAAGTGAATCTATGTGTATAGTTCAGAGTAGGTACTATGAATTCTTTCTCTGTTGTGATTAACTTACACATATTGCAACTCTTACATGGCCATGTTCCCATCAAAGCCATAGTGTTTCTAATGTTCAGAGACCTACTGACCTTCTTATCAATACACAACCACCGTTTCAGGTTCTTACTATTTCTATACCTGAAGTGTGGTGTTGAACCTATTAATTTTCTCAAATCAGTATCTATTGTTAGGATATCCCAATTTTTCTTTATAATCTCTACAATGTTACAATTATCATTTGTATACCTGGTAGTAAAAGGTACCATATTCATTTTGCTATTCGAAAAGCGTTGTGGACCCTTATTCAATGCCCACTTAGCACTATGGTCTCTATTGTTATAAACAACTTCAATAACATCAGAATGATGTCTATTACTGGGACCTTTCAACAAGGCTTGATGGATAGCCTCTATCAGAGAATAGTTCATTTAAGGTGTTGAGCTGTTTATTTCTTTCAGATACCTCGGCACATATCCTGGTTATCCTATTTTTCTGATTTTTTACTATGTTAGGAAAAATGAATCGGGGATGCATTCTATTATATTGTAAAATGGCATTTTTCCAACAAGGTTTTCTAAACAGTTTAGTAGTAAGAGAATTTTCACCATCCTTCAAGATAGAAATATCTAGAAAGTCAATTTTAGTCAGTGAATGTTCTAAAGTAAACCTTAAAAAATCTGTGGTTGTTTCTAGATAGATAACTAAATCCTCTAGCGCAGACTGCTCTCCCTTCCACAAAATAAGAACATCATCAACAAAGCGTCTGTATAGCATGATGTCCTTCATATACTCACTATTGAACAGATGTTTAGATTCCCAATAGTACATTACAAGGTTTGCATATGAGTTGGCGCATGGGGTAGCCATAGCTACACCCCATGTCTGTATGTAAAGATTATCTTGGAATAAGAAAACATTATTATCTAGGACCAAATCCAATAAAGTGCATATTAATAATTGTGTATCCTTATGTAGGGATTTATCTTCAAGTAGTATCTCCCTTACTGCCTCTACACCATAGTCATTAGGTATAGTTGTAAACAAATTTTTAACATCTAACGATGCTAATACCAGGGTAGATGGCATATCTATTCCTTTTACTAAATGTTCAATATCACTCAATAGTGAATAGGTGTCCCTCAAAATAGTAGGTATCCGTCTCACAATAGGTCCTAGTTTAGATTCCAAGTAATTAGAAATATGTTCAGTAACCCATTTTTCTCCTGCCACTATCGGTTGCATTGGTGGAGGATGTTCTGCCTTGTGCATTTTAGGGAGTCCTTTTATGTTAGGGATAGTAGGTATATCTATCATGAAATAATCATATAACTGTTTGGTTATTTGTCTACACATGAGTAAATCATAAAGCGTATCATGAACTAGACTAATGATCTTTTTTCATTTTTTATTATCTATTCTCTCATATTTTTCAACATCACTTAACATTTTCAACATTAATTCTTCATAGAAGGTGGTATCTAACAAGACAACTCCCCCTCCCTTGTCAGCAGGTCTTATGGTTAATGACAAATCTTTGTTTAGATCCAATAACGCTTGATGTTCGTCATTACTGAGGTTATAAAAATTCTTTCGACATTTTTTACCTCTTACTACATCTGTGAAATATTTATAGAAATCATTCTCACACATTTGTACAAAACAGCTGACATTTGGCAAAATTTCTGGTGAAAAAGCACTTTTTTTCTTAAAACATTCATCATTATTAACATTGTGTCCAATTGAAGCATCTTTAAACATCATTTTCAAAGTTAATGTTTTCGCAAACACTCGCAGGTCTGTAAGTAACTCTGCTAGCTTGCTGCCCTGGGAAGGAATGAATGAAAGTCCCTTGTTTAACAAACTATGTTCACTTCCAGTAAGAAAATGACTGGATAAATTAAAAACAAGATCATTCAGTTGCGCTGTCTTCTTCTCTCTTCTACAGCTTCCTCCGAGAACTTCCTCTTTCTTCTCCCTCTGCTGTTCGATCTCACCCTGTTCTGGTGGCGATACTGCATGGATAGGGATAAAAAACCTTGTGGTGTCATGGTTATGGTCGTTTTGGATCTTGCTCCATTCATAAAACCAGGTTGCTGTAAGCCTTCCTGATTGGGAGGTGGAGTGTCCAAAATCTCTGTTGCTCCTGGGCGCGTTACATTTTCATTAGTTGTTATATTGGTATGGGAGGGGTCCATCAATTCTGCCTGTGATGAACCAATTAAAGTGGAAATATCATTATTAATATGCAGAGTACTGACAGCAGTTTCAGAGGAGCCTTGAGCCACCTCTGCATAGGAATGTCATTGCCCTGATGACTGTGCATTGCTCCTTGGCCAAACAAAGATCTGTCCTGAAACAAAATTGTTGTAGTCTCTCAAAAGTTTTTTATGTTTCAGCTGTTGTAGTCTTTCTCCAAATGCAATAACTTGAACGAACATCCCTTCTAATTTTCTATGATAAATTTCCCCTTTAAACCGTTTTAGCAGATCTCTATGCAGATCATCTGCCTTCACTGTTAGTTCATTTTCAATAGGAGCGAAGTACTCCATCAACAAATTTATATACTGTTTACTAAAACTAATATTTAGTTCTTGCCATTTCTTTAATAACATTGGATGTGTTTCACCATAGGTAGGCATACAAAGTATACGCATGCCTCTGGGGATAACGTTGAAATGAAGGCAGGCTTCAAGATGCCGTCTCTGCCAAATTAGTCTATTCAATTTGTACAAGACATTTTCCAGTTCTCTTAAATTGGTATAAAACTCTTTATGAACTGGCACAGTACCTGTTTCAATAGTGGCTGGTAGATGTAATTCTAAACTCAGCAGCGGGTTGTCTTGCTGGCGGATGACTTCCTGCCATTTATTAGCATGTTCCGCTGGTGTCGGATTGTAATCCAGCTCAACTGGTAAATTTTCCATCGTGTGAAGGTAACAAAATCCCAAAGCAAGCAAAAGTATCAATAAGAAGCAGACAGTTACCATCCAAAGGATTCCACTTGTATTAGGCAAAATGATATCTTGTACGACCAAAAGAATCCACCACGATGTATAAAAATGGAGAGCTTTTATTCAACGAAACTGAAGTAAAACAAGCGCTTTGACATACTCCAGGTATGCTTCATCAGGTTATAACAAGATATAAAAACACCTTGACTTATATACAGATTCAAATGCTAGCTGTTAATTCAATTAACTTCATTATTTAATTAAATAAATAATCATGCTGCTTAACTTTAAAAGAGACAAAGCGTTAATTCTAACTTCTGTTTTCAAACAGTCTCATAAGCTATAAAACCAGCAAATATTAACAATTTCTTATGGGAATAATTTCTAAAACATACTATATCAAATGAAATGCCATAACTACATAGGAAGTGTTATGATGAGAAAAATACATGTGCTATATTATGTTGAAAAATGACATGAAAAGCATATAATGAAATAATAAATAAATGAATACAGTTAATTATGCAGATCAACATCTCATAAACCATACCTTGATAGACAAGATGGAATCACTATAAAAAGTATATTTATGTGTAGAATGTATATATATATATATATATATATATATATATATATATATATATATGATATTCAATATATACAAAAATAATACGTGACTTCTCTCATGCCTTTAAAAGTAAAATAATCCTTTGTCCAGGTCCCCTTCAAGAAACACATTACACCGAATGACATTTGATGACCGTTATTAAATTTCCATAAACATAAATGTTAATCAATATTCATTAATTTCAATCAAACATGATACAGGTGAAATAACATCCATGTAACATTATCTTAGGACAGGACTGCGTACATCTGCTCATCCTGATCAGTAAGCAGCGTCCATATCTCCACTCACTTACTTATGAAGCAGCGTACCCGCTCACTTCCATTACCATTTATCAGTACTTATTAAGCAGCATACCCACTCACTTGTATTACCATTTATTGGTACTTATCAAGCAGCACACCCGCTCACTTTCATTACCATTTATTGCATTATACCATCAATCCAATAAGCAGCTTCACCCGCTTGCTTATATATTTATCAAGCAGCGTACCCGCTCACTTTCATTACCATTTATTGCATTATACCATCAATCCAATAAGCAGCTTCACCCGCTTGCTTATATACTTATCAAGCAGCGTACCCACTCACTTTCATTACCATTTATTGCATTATACCATCAACTAAATGAGCAGCTTCCTCCGCTTACTTATGTACTCAAACGGCATAACTGCTCACTTTCCTTTTTAAACTTTTTGAATTGACCATCCAGCACCAGAGGGGGAACAGAAGAGGGCAAGCCTGCCCCTCTCCTCCACCCACCAGCCTGACCAGGCTGTTCCCCCTCTCTGTGACACACTTCCAACAAACTAAACACCATTACGGCATCTGGCCAAACATGATTCGGTGCACCCCGTTCCCCACTAACTAACTCCTAAAACCCTATCACATAACAAAATAAACATGTACCGAAACAACTGAAAACAAAACACTGACCCTTCACCTATGCTAAGATAGCCTAGCATTGCACTACACATGAGCTAAATAATCTTCACTTCATGACCAATGGCAGCTCCGCAATGACTTCAAGGGCATTATAAAAACCACGCAGAGTCAAATACATGCCATCATGCCACATTTCAACACCATTTACCACCCAATCCAGTAATAACCAAATGAGCTCACCTTAATGCCAGAACAATAACAATTCTAATGACTCCCCATCACTATCAACCAAAATCATATCATTAAACTCCCGTTGTCTAGCAATCCCACCATCACACTAACTATCTCTTATAAGCAATAAAACAGCTCAGTCATCATGGCATTCTAGCAACTCAACAAAACAAGCAATACTATTTTGTTATTAAACCCAATTGCATACCATCATACCAATGAGATCTCACCATCAGCCCTGTAAGTTCCATATTGGCAACTGGAAACAAACCCTAATCCCCCAACAATCCCAATGAACCACCTACGCCAGCTAACACAAACACCAAAAGTAAAATAAACACTTCATGTCCCCTCAACCATTCTCCCTCACACAAGCCACTGAATCAACCTTCCAGCTTATAAACCTTATCACATACATAGCCGTAATGAACAGGCCAAACGACTGAAAGTAAAGCTTTAGTCCCTCCCGGATGTTAACCAAATGCCCCCTAAAACCAGACAAAGGCAATTGCCAACTAACCTTAACAGCAGCCCTATCATAGATCAAGAAGCCTCCTGTCATCCCTCCAACTATCCAATATGAGAGTAGCACCTAAGCACCATCTTTATCCCTTGCTGGCTCTCACCTTTCCATAATGACTAACCACAGCCATAACAAATTCCAGAAATACACCCCCAAACCCCACACCTATAAACGTATAATCAAAATACAAATCCCTATAACCCACCCTATCCATCTGCCGCAAGGGCGTATCAAAAGAATTAAGCCACAAGCAACAAAACTGATAAACTACATCAACTATTAACCCTACCAAAGTAACCCACTCAAACTGGACAAAATAAACATGTCCTACATCTGCAAGAAATCACCACTGCCCCAACTGAATGTGCCTTAATGATCATTGAATAAAATTACCTACTACACTATAGCCTCTCCAGTACTCAAAATATCCACAAAACAACACCATTCCCTTCCAAGTCCATTTCCATCAGGGCATTGACTGTTACTCACTCAGCACTTCATCTGTGACCTCAATGTGCACCACCCAAGTGATCAGGACTTCCATTTAAACATGCAGCCAAATTTAAACATGCAGCAGAACCATTCTCACTAGGATGACCAACTAGCGAATGTGATCTATATGTCTTCTCATACAAATATATTCAATATTAAGTAACTAGCAACTTAGCAACATGGAAGGAAAACCCAGGAGTACCCATCGAAACCCACACAAATGCAAGGAGGGAACGCAAAGCCCACAAAACTGGCCCCCAGCCGAGAATCGAACTGGAGAACCTCTAGCTGTGAAATGACATAAACGGCTGCACCACTGCATCCCATGATGCTTAAATAATAGAACTCTTAATTCTACCATGGATTGTACATTATCCTGTATTACAAATCAAACGAGGTCATAAAACATTAATATGTGTTCTAAAGTAAACAAAAAGTTGGTTGTGCTTCATCATCGTGGACAGTCACGAGTTTCTTCTTCTTCCGGATCACTGTGCTTGCCTTTTCACCTATCCCATTTCTGATTACTCACCCAATGATCCCACTGCTTAATCGACACCAACACATGATCATCTACGAATTTACTGTATCTCACCACTGGAACTCAGCACACTACATCTGCAAAGAAAAGGACAAAATTAAAGCCTCTAATAGGAACGAGAAGGCTCCAGCATATACTCACATATACCACATTACAGCCACAGTGTTACAAGACCCCATCTACAAGAAAGAAAAAGACATGTAAAACATCCAAAATACATAACATATTCCAAGACATCTTCAAAGACAACCTATCCTGCCAACCCGGGAAGGAATGTACCACCACCACTCCCATCTATGACAAAACAGCCATAAATGAAGCAATGCTTCCTGTGCCCATTCAAATACCCAAGATAAATTTAACTACCAGTGGAATATATTAAAAGAAAACCCCCACAACTGAAGAGACTTATCCCTATCCACAACCCGGGTAACTTTGCGATTCCAGACCACCAGAGCTGTTGGACATGCTACACTTAAAGAAATCCCAATCCCTCAGAGCCACACCCTCTGGGAACCTAAACCTTATCATCCCAATGAACAAAACATGCTGGAGGGATAGGTTCCTGACCCAGAGACTCCCCAGATTCAGGAATAGACTGCCCATACATGTCAAGCAGAGCACCTCTTTGGCCCTCTTCAAAAGGAACCTTAACGACTAGATGGGCGATAGGAAATTCACCCCGGGGATCACGTCAGTTGCCCTGCTAGACAGGGGTCCAGGAAAGCAAATACTATGAAAGGAAATGTGCTTCACCCAACTGACAATGGCCCCACCTAAAACCACATCCACAATGGAACCTCCCTTTCCGCCAAACATACCAAAATCTGGACAAAGCCATAAATACTGGGAAACTTTTTGTTTTTTTTGAGCATTCCATATTAACATGAAAGCATAAAGATTCAAACACATGAGAATATCTAAAATAAAGTGTGCACAAACGATTAGTATGCAGCATGCTTACAGATATGAGCATTCCATTACAAGCAGCCTTATCTGTGGTCATAATATAACACAACAGTTGGAAGGATGCTTACATTTTAAATATTACATGGGCCAACGTAAAACATAAAGTTGCAGTACAACAGGGATGTGTCTAGTTACCTCACTGCTTTAACTTATGGTGTGGGATACAGAGAGCTACACAGCATGCCCCATAAAACATTAGGAGTCATTTTGACAAGTAAAGTGGAACAAAACTACCACCATCGCCTCACGCCAGGCTGAAGAAAACTCGGTGGCTTCACTGTCATAAGAAACCCAACCTTAATTTGTCCTACCCTAACAAATAAGCCTGGACTTCCAATGAGACTGACTGCACCATAACATTATTGCTGCTAAAATTCTAAATAAAATAATGTAAGTAAAATAACCACCGATGCACTGCTTAGCACATACAACTGTAGCATCTATTTACTTTTGAAGACATCCTGCTGAAGCATTACATGCACTCACAGTCGTGCTGCTCCTTAATGACCCCCATAGCTCATAAAAGCAGTCAGTCTCCCGTTCCTCTACTTTCCCTTTTTTTTTTTTACATATATCAAGGGGTACTCAGATTAAGCTCCAGATTCAGAGCAGGCTCAAACACCCCCTAACACCATTACATTCCACCCACAACATCATCTATGCTTCTATGTGTAACTGAAATGCAGCAAACAAACAAACTATGCACCAGTCACTGCAAATTCCTCTCCAAAACTCTAAGTACAAACTTTCCATCAACAGCTGAGCAAAACAGGTAACCACTGAATCTCGGCCCCATGCCCGTTCAGCCTGCAAAACATCCTAACCAGGCCACAACCTTCCCCATCAATCATCAGTCGTCCCATGAGCATGCATGACTGGCGTTTCCCCACAAACGCGGTAATCACTAAACTTAATATCTCTAGCAAACATAAATGGTCCCAGAAAACAGAGGGCATACCAAATAATATGACTATGTGCTACATGTTAAACCAATATATATATATATATATATATATATATATATATATATATATATATATATATTATATATAGTGCTATCAATGCACCGGATCGGATGAAATGCAGCCAATCACCTGCAGAACATGCCCCGTCATACAACCCCACCCACTCGAGCTTCCTCCTCTGCAACAGCCACTCCACACTCAATACCCATGTCACCTGCACCCCCGCCCAAATCCTGGGAGACACACCCTCCCTCCAAGACACAACAATAGTTTAAAATCAAACCAGAGAACCTTTTGCTGTTAGGCAACAATGCCAACTACTGCACCGTGCAACATCTCATGTACCAAAGTCTTGATACTCTGTGCAGCATGGGAATATATCACTATTAATAATGCTCAAAAAACAAGAAAGCAATTCCTTTGTATACCTGCTACTATAAAGTGTTAACACATGAGAAGTATCAATACCAACGACAGCCAAACTCCATGACTAGCAGGCCTCCACTGAAGAATACCAAGGCTGAAACTCTCAATTGTGATCGAACCAAAACATCACCCCAATCTGACAACTCTGTGTGATTCTGTACCACTGCGAGGCAACCCAAGACTTAAACAAGAACCACACAAAGCACCCCTGCCAAGATGCAACTCCTGTCTATATAAAAGATCCCATAGCAACAATCAGGCCATAGCTCAAAGTCATTCAGGCGCACTTCCCTCACTGCCCTTGCACATGCACGGACCACCCCGCCACCTCAGCAAGCTCTGGAGCATCACCCTAAAGCCTGTGAAAGGAAAATTTGCGGCTCTCTCAACCTCCCCAACTGGCGAAACCACTGACAACTCCATAACCCCCAATGAACAGTCCAACCTTTTCTTTTTTTTTTTTTCATAATATAGATGAGTAGGAGCAAGAGCCATCTGAAAGGTACAGAGTCCAAAACGCGACCGCCTCAAACACCCAAAACCTAATCTGTAATGCCAACAACCTTCTTCTCTACAAACACATGTAAAGAATCCAAAAACTCAAACCTTGTTGTATAGAACAAAAGCGCTTGACCTTTATCCAGCCAAGATGTATTCTTCAGATGGAACCAAACTGACCACAAGGTACAAGCATAGCAGAACAACAATTCATGGACCCTCCCCCCTTGCACTGCTCTTCCCATCTGACAGTAGAGCCAACTTAGTCACAATGCCTGACAAACTGGGAATTCATGGACCCTCCCCCCTTACACTGTTCTTCCCATCTGACAGTAGAGCCAACCTAGTCACAATGCCTGCCAAACTGGGAAGACAGAAGTGCCATACACAGATGGTTCATAACTGTCTGGGCATAAAATAAGAAAGTAACAGCAGCAACATCTGACGCTTCATACAGCCGTAGTCAAGCCATGTGCATGTGCAACTGCTGGCAGTCATTCATGGGCATCTCACAGCCCTGGAAACCTGACTCTACTAATGAAAAGGAACAGAGAAGCTTTTCGCTAACATCCACTAACCCTTTACTGTACTACAACCACTACTGCACACTGACTTCCATTAATGATCCGCCCACTACAACAGCCACTGGACTACACCGTTACCTCAGGCAAGTCTCACACTATCAGCCAAAAGCCTGCAAAAAGAAATTTGAAGTTCTCCCAACCTGCCTGACTGATGTAAATTATCACGTAGCCCACAAAACCCTATCTGGCTCAACTGCAACACACTCGCACAACCAGCGCTCTACCTTTTTATTTCTTTCTTTTCTTTCTTTGAACCACTTCAACATAACGAAAAAACACTTTAAACATGGCCCGAGTAATCTAATGCGAGGACTACTACTTGAAGGGACAGCAAAAGCAATGGGGGGGGGGGGGGGCAGCACAGCAGTCAATCACGCTGAAACTGCCAAAAGATGAAGACATGCCACCTACCCTAAGCTGGCCCTCTGCCATCCTGCCAAGCGACTGGATGGAAAGTTATGATCTCAGAAAGGATGCTTAACATGTAATCAAAGTCCTACCCAGGCAATCCCAAACAACCAGTGCAGCCCCATCCCCACTCCCCTTTCCTTTCTTTCCTTCCCAATTTTTTTTTTATTAATTTTATTAATAACAAGAAGTTCCTTCCCAACACAAACTACACTCTTACTCACCATACCCACACAGGGTTGCACATGAGCAGTCATACCCCACGAGGTTGCTTCATTAAGGGGAAGAGGCTCCCCGGCATATCACCCCATCTGAAACTAACTGCATCACAAACCCATTCAGCCCACCAGATCCAGAAAAAAACCACACGGAATAACAAACTCGGAACTCATCACCACTTGGCACAGACCCATCCAAGAGCACCACAAACCCTTGCTAGCAAGCATTACCCACCTCTTCACTGCACAACCATTCTCGGGCCTACCTGTCCACACCAGTACCAACAGGTCATCTCGGACATACGACTTGCTTTAGCAAGTTCATGCAAAAATGTGACTCCTATTCCAGTCACACTTGCCTAACATCCTTTAAGCCCCTCCCTACCCTTACCTCACTTCCTCCCAAGCCTCATCCATTCCTATTTAACCCTATCCTCCCCGTATCCTCAGAAATCCTACTACTCTAACTAACCTCCTCCCCGTATCCTCACAAATCCTACTACTCTAACTAACCTCCCCAACTTGAAGATGTCCCTGGACAAAATGGTCTGTTCCAAACCTCATTTAGTATGTTATTAACAAGGCTGTATAGTTCATGAGATGAGGCCCGAAAAGAATATTCTGAAACTTTGGTTCAAAATTGTTGATAGTTGCTAAGGTTATGAACCACTATTTAATCCTGCAAATGCTGGGTCATATCTTTGGAGAGTATAAATATGTCTGGCTTAAAATTTCAATATAGCATATATGTAAATGTTGTGCAACAAAATTTCTAAAGGAATTCTACCTTCTGTTTCTAGCTAATTAACAGACACGTTTCTGTTGGACCAGACATTTATGCAAACTGTGAAGAAAAGACTTCACAGAGGAGCTTACCTCTCAGAATGTCCAAATTCTTGCCTCATATCTATATCTGTTCTTCATAATATTTTTGGTTTTCTGGTGAATCATTTAGGATTGAAGTCACTAAATACTGATAGACATTTGAGTTTCAGACTTCATATCCTTCAGAAGATGCATTGCTAACGTTAATCCTGTTATTCTTTCAACTATCAAAATCTGTCCCTCATTTTGGGTGCCTATTCCTAATTATTGTCGGCTTTGTCCAGAAAAAAATTGTCCTATGAGGTTGAGAGGTATGTAGAGTGGTGATGGCAGGTTATTATTAACTTGATGTCATGAGAGTAACGAAATACAAAGGTAGTGTAACCGATTACATACACACATAGGTACACTAGACCTTCTCTTTCAGTGATAGAGCTTAGGCATGGTATTGTTATCTATCTTTTCTTAGTAATTCAGATCCACGGTACATGCTTAAGGTTATATAAGCCATCTCTTTGAATGATTCTGTTCAACAACTACCCTTTTCCACATAAAGAAAACAAAGGTTAAAGCTTCTCTACACGTTGGCTGCAGAAGAGGTGTAGCGAGCCCTTCTGCTAGCCCTGGCTGTTCCCTAATGTGGCATCCTCCCTCAGCTTTAACTGGAAGTCTAAAAAAATACATTATTGGCAAATTTGTCATTTATTTCTCCATACCAATAATGCAATACACTGCACAAAGAGTGCTAAAGAACTTGAGCAAATGCATTATCAGCATTTATAAACTGAATGATGACAATGAGGTTCATTCCCCATGACAGCTTACTTCTGGGGTGACTGTCCCCTTCATCTAATGTCCTACACAAGCTACACCTCTGGGCTGTAGAGAGACAAATAAGAGACATTGTGGGTAGTCAAAAAGAAAGATAACTTCACTGTACAGTGCTAAATAGCACAGAAAATGTAGTGCAAGATGGCCTAGTGCCACTTAGGTATGCATGACTGCCAGCATAATGCCATTATGTCAAGGATGTGGTTGGATAGTAATAGCGGTAACCACACTGCTGGAACAAACCATCATTAAGTCATGTCACCATACATAGTAAGCATCTCCCAGGTGATGCGCCTGATGCTAGGATCATTCACATGTGCAGTGAAGCACCCCATTATAGCTGCAAACAGGCACTGTTGATAGGCCATACAAGGGCACCACAGCAATGTGCCTAGCCATGCATTCCAAATCTCTGACAAGTTCTTGTACACTTGATAAGAATAAACAGGGGCTTGGGAAATGAACCATTTACAAGCTGCCTGTGTCCATTAGAGACATAGGAGCCAAACCAGGAATGGATTTCCTGCTCTCCATGTAATTGTCTAAGTTACACTTGAATTAGGTTAGGGAGGGTCACATGGATAGTGAGCCTGTTCCAGAGAAAGGATAGTCTCTGGGATACATACCTATCTCTCCAGCAAATCCTATTTACATCATGGGCAAGGTTTAAGTCTTTACAGTGGGTAATTATGATGCTGTTTGATTCATTGTATACATGTGGAAGAAGAGATGAAGACAGAAGAGGCATTAATGGGAAAGAGCAAGCAGAATAACACAGATTTACTGGAAGGGAAAGTAGACGTGGGGAAAGAAGAATATACTGTTTTGGGGGAGCAGCGGCCCTTTTTACTTCTTATTAAGAAGGATAGAGGAGAATGGTAGCAAAGTTCAAATGAAGGTAGCAAGGGGGGTGTGGGAAAATAAGTAGGGCAGACAAACAAGCAGACAAAGACCAAGAGGTAGATATTACTACAACAGGCTGGAGCAACAATGGAGAGATATTTACTGACAGAGGCTGGAAAGCTGGCAGTAGGGAGATCTAGACTAAAAATAGGGATGGAAAGCCACACATAAAGAAGGGGAACAAAATGATATTAAATAAGAATGGATAAGGAGGGTCTACCTGACTGGCCCAGAAGTTTAACCCACCCAGATGTAAATCATCTCTATGGCTGACATCATGGGCAGGAACCACCTTGGATTGCCAGTTGGGCAGGGCCAGCTGGACACATGACTGAATCAGACAAACAAGGGGATCCTCCAGGGTGCCATTGCCATCATCCAGCTACCACTCCATCTTGGTCCTCACAAGCCACTGCACTTCACGCTGATAGTCCCAGAAGGAAACCCTCCAAACTACTTGGATGGGGGGCCACTGACACCCCTCCTGAAAGGAGACCATAGAGGCCTCCAATAAGCACTCCAGGTCACTTTCCACAGAGTGACCTTCATCAGCTTGTAGACAGACAGACAGACAGATCTGGGGATTGCTATGATCCCAGGAGTAGGCATGGTGGCTGCCACCTCACCAAAGCTTGCAGCATGGATAACCCTGAGGAAAAAGGGAAAAAAGAAAAAACAGAGACAAAAATACAAAAGCTTAGCGCACATGCACTTTATTAAATAAAATATCTAGTACAGTACAGATAGCAATAAACTACACATACTCACTGCCTGGACAGCATGTCTCATTTTCTTAGACAGGCCATCTTGTTTGCTTCTATTAACTCAATGTAAAATAAACAGTAGTCAATAAAACATATCTCCGTCAGTTGAAGGCAATCACAGCTACATGTACCAAAATGAATGTACAGTGTCAAACTAAGTATGTAATACAATACTATGGCAGCTGCATCTCCCTAATCTTTGTCTCCCACTAGTCCATGTGGCACCTAAGCAGTTCACTGTAGCTGTGCCTGCTTTGATCCCCAGAGTGGGTGATGTCAGTTGCTTGACTCAGACTCCTGACAGACAGACTTCAGAAATCCATTTTATAAAGAGACCCTCATGCTTCCTCAGTAGGCATACCCTATGACCCCTATGCAGCAGAAGTAGAAAAAGCTTTGTTTCTTGGCTAAACTGGATGATAGTCCTATTGAGGTCAGTGCCTGAATAGGCCATGTCCACTTTGCAGGGAAAAATGAGGAGGAAATGGTATCTCAATGCACATGGCCACATGTCCTGCACACTGTATAATACATATCATTAGTCATCATGGTAGCATGATGCAAAGGCATATCATTGTGGCCAGGTAATAATACAGGCTTTGCAATGGATGAGCATGCAGTCACACTGTATATGACCTCTCACTCCAAGAATGGGCTATCATGATCATTGTAGCCCTGACTGTGTTTGATAATGCATCACGTTATAGTCATGATTCATGGGTGACCACACTATATCATCTCATTAGCATGATTGCTATACTACAAGGTGTACTTTATTATAATAAAATGTGATTGCCATACTGCAGGAACCCACTTTTAGAGAGTAACTCTGGAATCAGAATATAGTGGATAAGGGTATACCACTATATAGGCAGGCTGACAGCAGACAGTTCTACATGTGATGTAGTTCAGGACTGCAGTGACAAATGAGGATGCATGGAGACAACAGGGACAGTAAGTGAGCAGATGATATGGGGTAACACAGCATGGGGTCTGAAGTGGGGGTGTCATATGCTAGGGGTAGGAACTCAACTTGAGAGGTATCAGATAAAAGAGTAGGGCAGGTTGCAGTGCTGCAGGAGGGCTTAGCCTGACAGGGCACAGGAACAGGACAGAAGAGGTTGAAGTCCTATTGTGTGGAGTTCATGACAGCACATCATATGCACACATTTTGCAAGACATGCTATGAGGGATATGACACCTCCATTACATTGGTAACTGACTGTGCTATCATCCTAATACCAATGGTCAGTAAGGATTGCTGGCATGCCACTGCTGCAACACTATGGCACCATGTCAGAATGGTGACAGCATAGTAACACACAGGGCTGTGTTCACCAAATGGGATCTGGAGACAGAACTAAGAGGTGTCAACCGGCATGCAATGTCATGCATATTCTTACTGATCCACATGTGTAGCCCAACTGAAAGGGCAGCAATGCATGGGAAAAGTTCTGATGCACCAGAGACAAAGATGCTACTACATAACCTACACACATGTCATGCCATGAGTATCCTTGAGAAGGCTATAGAAGGCAAGGGCTTCTGTGACCAAATCTTACAGGGACGGGTGCAAAACATCAATGCAATGGGTAGGATAATAATGCAGGTGCATTGCAGAATCACTAATATGTTACTGCATGCCAGGACCAAGGCACTGGACAGTTACCAGAGGCAGTTGACCACTGGTGATATTGCATCACCAAGACAGTGGCATCTCACAGAGGTAGAGAAATACCTGATATTCTCCAGGGATGATGGAAGAGTCTTCATACCTGATGGTAGCTTAAATACAGGAGCTGAGATGGTGACAAATTCCTGAGTGTCTGTAAGGGATGTACCAGGTTAGTAATAGCACATGATTACTGTAGGACAGTAACTTGCAAATGTGAGTGGTTTACTCAGACAATCACAAATGCACATTTGTTATCCAGGAGCATTTGGGCTGCAACATGGATAGCTTTCACCACAGAGTACAGATGAATCCATTGTCTACATAAACAATTGTCATGTAGCAGCATACCTCTCAACCTGGAAACATCAAAAATCTGGACAAGGCCCGTGAAAAATAGGTACAAATCTGTACACTGATTAACATAAAATTTGCATACATAATTATGTAACCCCGCCCACTGCAATGGAATTGTGGGATACCAACTTTCAAATGCAAACTGAACAAATAACCAAAATATGGCACCGGAGTCCCCCTGCAGCCATTTGTCCCATTACCTAGCTATTTCGCCCCACTTACCATAAACACTAATGTGTGCATACTGCTTTACTATTACAATAATTATTTGGATTTTATTTTTACATTTTACAGCCCAATGCACAAACACCAATACACATCTGCTAAACAAAGCAACACTGTCTCACAATGAAAATAGACTTGACATTAAAACTTCTCTGCCCTTGAAACTCTCATTCATTGAAACAGCATTGAAACCCATACCACAGTCAAAGAAAATCCATTTGGCCAATGGTGGATAAAGATTACCTTTGGACTCCTATTTTCAAATCATTGGCCCCTTGCACACAAAACAAGAAACATACATGTTTTCTTTGATACACCTTCCTGACTTTATTAAATTATATTCCTTGTATAATACAGCACACTTGTTAGACAGAACAGAGCGCATTTTACATTTATTGTTTGAACATTTTTCCAGTAGGCTGTAGGCAATTCCAATTCAGAACATTTCCATCATAAACATCTACTTCCAGTGTCCACACTCACACTATAAATAGAATGACAGTGGTGTAAGCCATAGGTATCTTGCACAGCTTCTTGCATTTATTTTTAATTTCATTTTTTGGGGGGACTACAAAAGGCGAAAACCCAGGGACACATTTTAAACATTGCTTGTATAATTTTGGAAAGTTGCTAGAATAACATGTGCTACCACCATGCATTTCACTGGCAAGTCTCAAATACAGGACCCTGTACACTACAGTCAGAGCAACATACCACTATGCCAAATCAGCAGTTTCCTGAAGGATAGGAAGACCAACTTAAAATGGCTATCATTTAGTGAATTCAGTTCTCACTTCTCACCATAGCTCTCAACTCTTAGCACAAAAAAACTGGACAAAGCCAATAATGGGGCAATACAGACCCAAAAAAGGGACACATTTAAAATACTGATCTTATAAACTTATAAATTGCTAGAATAAAAAGTTGTGTGTTACCATTTATTTTCTGAATAATATGAAGTCTAAAATTCAAATGCCTGTCATTATTTAATGAATACAGTCCTGCAGTGATTTGCCACAAAAATTCTGAAAACCACAGATTTTATGAGAAACAGTCTCTGATCAAAAATATAAGGCAGGTGTATGTGTAATGTTGAAGAAGACATGTTGTGTAGCACGGTAATACCAGCTCCACGCTAGAAGTAACTATAGTATACAGGCTGTCTGCAACTGTAATTTTACAAAACAGTAGTAACTCATGCTACAGAAAATACATTTAAAATGTAGTATTAACCTGGAGTGAAGAGAGAGCCATACTACCACTACATGTGAACTGTTCAGTAGCTGGATGGGAGTTAGATGGGGAGGAGAATGAAAGTGATTAAGCCTAGGTATTTTAAGATGGTAACCAGAAAGATATGAATGCTGTAGATTTAAATGGGTAGTATTGAACAGAGCCAGACCATCCTTAGCCTTAGTCCATGCATAAACAACCTGAAGTCTGTAGGTGCCTCAAAAAATCGGTTTGCTGAAAAGAAGTGCAAATCTGAGTAAGCAGGTTTGAAGATTGTAGAAGCCTTATCTGTCCTGCAGAGAGTAATTAATTAATTGCTGAAGGAAAGAAAGAGTTACTTTTCTTAGGGAGTAAGTAACAGTTTAGAGGAAGCTGAATAAATGCATAAATGCAAGTTTTTGAAAATGTTTTTTTTCCGGAATTAGGAAATACACTGAACAGTAATGCGGCTGTAACGTAAGCAACCTATAACATTATAACTCACTAGATCACCAATCCGACTACAAGATGCACAATTCCCCAGAGCTACAACACTCCTTTAAAATAATTCAAACAAATGGCTATTCCCAGAACTTAAACCCTTGTGCAAACTAAGGATACTTATTGGTCTTCCTAAGAACAAAGTCCATTTCCAGAAAACTGCCAACAATTCACACAACAGCTGGCAGAAAAAAACAAAAAAACAAAATAGAATAAGGTAAACTTTCTGATAAATACACGCTGCAAAATAAGAAAAATAATTTGAAACTTTCATCAGTAGTATCACAAGGCAAACACAATGATATGCCCACACACACGCAAACACAATGATATGCCCGCAAACACAATGATATGCCCACAGACACACGCAAACACAATATGCCCACAGACACACGCAAACACAATATGCCCACACCACAGACACATGCAAACACAATATGCCCACAGACACACGCAAACACAATATGCCCACAGACACATGCAAACACAATATGCCCACAGACACACGCAAACACAATGAAATGCCCCCACGCCACACACACACCCTTTCGTTTCACTTGCAATGCACAGCTAGGTTCCTTACTTCAGCAAGCCTTCTAAATACTACTGCACAGCTAGGTTCCTTACTTCTCCATTTCCGAGTGATCCTTCCGATTATAAACTACATCCACAAACAGCAGCAAGTGTTCTAAATATAAAATACAGCCACAAACCGCAGTGAGCCAAATACTTGCATTGCACAGCTAGATTCCTTTCTCCATTTTAGAGCGAGCGAGCATTCTAAATAAATCCAGTCAGGAGCGATAAAACATTCACAAACAGCCAGGCGAGCTTCTAAATAAATCCTTTCTGTTTTTGCCGTTCCCGCTTGCAAAGCATTCAAACCAGAGCCGGAAATGTGTGCGAGCTCAATTCCGACTGGCTGGTAGTCCTGACGGAGCTGACGTCATTCCGCACGCGATGACGTCAGCTCACAAAGCGCGAAAAATAAAAAGTGCGAAAAATAAAAAAAAAAATCGGAAATGAAGGGGTCCACTCGTGAATCGTGGCACCCCATTATTTAGACTCCAAAACCCGGTAAAAAACGAGTAATTCGGGACAGTTGGGAGGTATGTGTAGAAGTCCATGTTTCACATGGTGAGGGGAGGCACAACTATGATCCAGCACTGCCTCAAGTATGCTATCTTAATGCATTCACAGGTTATACTAGGAAATGATCCATTGTAACATGTCACATGTCTGATGTTGGTAGGTCAGCTTTGGCTGATGATGATGATAGTACCATGCATATGCCACAGTCAAATGACACAGTGGGAACTGTCAGCAACTGTTTAGTTCTGAATGCTCCATCTATATAAGCCCCACGCAAGCTACACAGGTATCACCACCACATTCAGTGTCAGAGGAATGCACCAACTATGTGGTGCAAGCACCCAGCATAGGGGAAAGGTGAGTATGTGGCCATCACTGCCACACATCCAGGACATTCCCAGACCTGAGTGTCACCTCTGAAATTAGTGAGGGGAAGTACAATTTAGTGATCCAGGCACAGATAACTATTACTCACGTCATGTTATAGAAACTGAAAGTGCTGTATGGCCTGTGTGAAAAAGTATAAGTTTTTTAGTAACTGTGGGACATCCAGCAAAACATACAGAATGACATGAGATATAAGGACCTGGATCAGAAATGCCTATTGAGGGCAATGGTTACTCATTTGGCTGCCACTTGTGCAGTCATGAAGATGCAAGCAACTGGCTGCTGTGGCCATGATAGGTGACAGATACTGTATGTGTTGCATGGTCATGCACCCAGTTTACTCCAATGTCATACCATTCTAAAAACAGCATTAGTGTCGAAGCTATCCATAGTGGCTTCTGTCCATGAATGTGGACATTCCCTTGGTGGTGGCCAGTGATGTTCCAGCTCCATTATGGGGATAGCCCATTAAGCAAACTGCTCAGGATCACAGAATTTAACATCATTTCACTCTCCTGTAACCCTACCATGAGCAACACCAGCTTGTATTAATTCAGAGGGTCATAGATGCCAACATTTTACTATCACACTACATGTGCTACACCAGACCTTTAGCAAAATACATTAATTACTGAAACTGCAGGGCAACACAGTACACCTTGCCAGTGTTACATCCATGGCAGTTCCAGTCCATCACGGTAGGATGTGATCTCTGACTGCCCCACTGCATAACCATGTGCACAAATACCACACCTACCATACATGACCTTTCACCTATGATAGAATTGCTGCCCCCTGTCAATATCCTCTACTACACCTATATCTTGATGATGGTGATTGTAACCTTCTCACCCATGAGCCTATGTGGGTATGGTATTGTCTGATACATAGTGTGGTCAGTCAGTGCACTGTACTGAATAGCCTGGGTATGTTCTTGCATGCATTAGTTTTATTTTACTATGTCTATATTATGACCCATAGCTGTGGACCATAAGCCACCTCTTTGCCACTGATGCAATATATTGCACCTGCCCTTGCCTTACAGGAGATGCCGTTGTGGCTGGTTCCTCTGATGACTTATCACCTGACTCCACCTCTGTTACTGTACAATTAGGTCGGGCAGTATTACGGTGTTTCAAGAATGTAACTGCTATTGCAGCTTCATACTGTGTAGCATGGTGCAAACCACATGTATCTTGCTGCAGGTCTCTGAAACATGCTGCAGTGGCCCACCAGATGTAATCTGGCATAAGAAGCAGGCTTCCAGAAGTCTGAATATATGTTCAGCAGTGTTCTGTGTTTGCAACAGTGCAATGTTATATGCCACATCTGCTGTGGTCTGAGGCAGAGCTGGAGCATGGTCAAATGGAGCCCTAGGTAGGGAAATGGACTGATAGCCCCCTCCCCCAACTATACCAACATCCCATCCCATTACATGGTTCTCTCTCCATAGTTACAAGAAAAACTATTCAAACCTGTCAATGTGCATATTTCATGTTTTATGTTTTAATGCGCATATTTCATGTTTTACAGCAAAAACATTAACAAACATTTGCTAAACAAAACAAAACAGTCTCACATTGAAAACAAACTTATAATGAGCAACAGTAAACTACTGTTGCCCAGAAACTTACATTTATTGAAAATGCATCTGGCAATCCATTAGCCTGCAAGAGACATTTTGTGATCCATATTCAAACAATATATAGATAGCACTAATTTGTGGCTATGTAAAGGGTGAAGAATTCAAAAGACAAATGCGCAATGCATTTGTTTACAGCTTGGGACAGCTAGGGTTGCCACCTTTTCAAATGCCCAAAGTGGGACATTTTTGGTACAAACATCAGATTTTGCAGGGCAAAACATACCCACAACCAGTACAAATGACAGAACTTCACTTTTTTTCCTAAATAAAAGCTTATTCTTGTAGCATTTTAGTTGCTTATTCTGATTCTTATAACAATTAGGTGTCTCAGATACAGAATAACTGTTTTATGCAACTATTACATAAAATATAGGAAATATTTTTGTCCTAAAATCTCAGGACATTTGGGATTTTTTCAATTTTTTTGCAGGACACAACTGCCCAAAGAGGGACTTTCCCCTCGCAAAGTGGGACAGGTGGTAAGCCTAGGGACAGCCCACTAGATGCAAGTTTCCCTTTTCAGGGCCAGCCCAGGAACATGGTTTGATGAAGTAGCTTATTATCACAAAGTAGACAAGTAAAGTTGAAGGAATCAAACCGTGTATTACAGAAGCATCTCATTAACAGCTCATTGTCTTATTCAGCTAAACAAAGTAGGAGGCAGACTTGTAATCTAGCACAAATGCATTTAATACCTGTGTGCTTAAAAAACAAGCTACATTTAAAAAGTATTCATAGTTAAAATATTAACATTAAACTCATAGACTTCACAGCTAAGTAATAAGCACACTGTTAATAGTCAGTCTTGTATTTTGTCCCCAAAAAACATAGCTCATATAATAATGCACTTGTTAAACCATGACTATTGTGGGTTCGGGGGGCAGATTAAGTGTACCTTGGGTCCTGGGCTGTTTTCAAATCATGGGTCCCAGCATGTATTTTCAGGACCATGCAGAAATGCATGTGCTCTTTGATTCACCTTCCTTGTGGTTTTAACTTATATTGTTTAATACAGCAGCATTTGTTTGAGTGTATTTTAAATCTGTAGTTTTGAATATGTTTCCAGTAAGCAGTGAAACAAAATGTATGAACCGGTAATGCCAAAAGTACCCATTTCAGAACATTTCAACCATAAAAGGCCACTCAAACTGTTAACACGATAATCCAACAATATTGGTACAGAGCAGTTATGGCCACTTTATTGACTATGTACATACCACATGTCTGACTGTGATAAAATGGTCACAGTAAAATATTCCAGTTTGCATACACAAATGCATACTAGTCCTGCGAAGACAGACTAATAAATTTATCAACTCTGCAGGGTCAGTCATTCTTATCCAGAGACATCCTCACAAACCTAGCAATTATAAGTAGATTGTTGACTACATCCTTCTCAGATGTCTGTGTCAAAAAACAAATAATAATAAGTCAAGTATTTCAAATTTGTTTCACAAAGCCAAAGTATTCCATCTTAATTCATAGAGACACATAAGTCTTGCAAAGCCAGATTAAAGACATTCTAAAAATGAGACATGATAAAAGTATAATTTACTTTAATTCAAAAATTGTCCATCATCCTAACCAACAGTTATAACCACTTTTTTGACTGTGTACATTATTGCTATAAAATAAAATCAATTATATGTAATTTATTGGAAGCTTTGGATAAACTACATGAAATTGTATATAGATCACTTGCATCATACAATAAAACCCAGCCACATATAGCACAATTTAAATAGAAACGTATTTATGCAAGCATAAACAAATGTAATCACCTGATAGCATACCTAAATCAATATGCAAAATCTCTGCTGAATTAAAAGTCATCAGAACAATTCCACATTAAAGATAGCTATTACTAATGCAGCTGTTACTGTTGGCAAACAGCTTAGCATTTCAGTGTTTCTCAACAAATACAGTGGTTGCTGCCCTTGAAAAAGAAATTGCTTATGTTGCATTAAAAAAATTGTGTGCTAATGATATCACAAAAACATTTTGTGAACTAAATCAGCTATGCAATAGGGAATTGCTGGCAAGGAAACAACAACAGATTCATAATTACTAGAAATACAGAACAGGAGACAATTAAGGATTCTAGCTCAAATTTTCAGTTGCTCCAAAGCACTGTCTAAGTGACTTGCTTTCCAATTTTGAGACATTTTAGGTAGAAAAAAATGAAATTGGAGAATATGTTCTTTGAAAAGGCTACCTGGTTATGATGGTTAAGGGAATCGGTGTTCAGGTTATGAGCTACCTGGTTATGATGGTTAAGGGGATCAGTGTTCAGGTTATGAGCTACCTGGTTATGATGGTTAAGGGGATCAGTGTTCAGGTTATGAGCTACATGGTTATGATGGTTAAGGGGATCAGTGTTCAGGTTATGAGCTACATGGTTATGATGGTTAAGGGGATCAGTGTTCAGGTTATGAGCTACCTGTTTATGATGGTTAAGGGAGTCAGTGTTCAAGTTATGAGCTACCTGGTTATGATGGTTAAGGGGATAAGTGTTCAAGTTATGACAGAGCAGAATAAAAAGTTCAAGCCACTTCTGGGAGAAGGGTTGAAGACAAGCATCAACACCCTGAACCCAGCTGTAAATGTGATGACTCAGATTTAGATAGGAAGACATTTGACAGAGCTTTTTTACTGCTGTTCAGTTCAAGTTCCCATGATGCTAAAAATATTCTGAGGAACAATGGGAACATTTTTGGTTGTAAGCCACATGTGCTTTATAAAATGGCCTACAATACCAAGAAAATTTTGGGAACCATACAAAATTGGAGTGAGAACTTGAGGTCAAATAATAAGGGAACTCATAAATGTGGGGCCTGTCGACAATCTGAGTATATACTGGAGGTTAGCAGCCTTTGTTTAATGAATGATGGGTGTTCTAAGATTACCTTCTAGAGTAGTAATTGTGGTTCAGGAGGCTTAGTTTACCTAGCTAAACGTAATTCATGCCCTGCCTTTTAGGTAGACAAAACTGAGAGGACCCTCCAGAAGAGAATTTATGAACATTATTATGGTATATTGAATGATAATTCAAATGCTGCCCTTTTTAAGCACTCATTGGTTTACCCTTCTTTTAAGAGATTCATGTTTGGGATTTTGGACTACATTTCCAATGATTCCTGAGGGGAGCTTAAGAGGCTAAGTTAGAATATTTGTATTCACTATGACAATTTAGGTTACAGGCCAATAAGAAACAGGATTGAATGATTCTTAATTACAATGCCAGTGTTGAAATTAAAGGCAACTAAACTTTAAAAGTTTGCGTTTTTAAACTGTGGGTTTTGTGTAAATTTTTGTGTTTAATTTTTTTGCTACACAAGCTTTCATGTCTCCTGGGAAAGACTGTCCATACAGCCCCCTTGATTACATATGAAAACAGCATACGTATGCTAACTATCCTATGGTGACCCTGTCCATATGATAGTGTTAATTGATGTCCTATGATGTCCTGAGATGGAGGTGATGGTATGTTAGCCATTGGTTGACTCATCTATGATACAGAAGGCAATGGCATGTATTATCATGGACAGTGGCTCTGAAAATTGCTGCTAACACATGTTGCCCTGCTAATGTTGACACCGCTCCTACCATCATGAAAAGAGACATGGAAGAGCTCTTGGACCATGTGACCCAGGCAAGTATGACGCTAGCCTTGAGTAGCATCCTGCCTTCGCCCAGAATGATACCACAGTATAAGAACAAAATTATTGACTTCAACAATTGGCTAAGCTTCTGGTGTCATTCAAAGGGGATCCAGTATCTATCTGCCTGGGACGACATGATCAACAAACCACTATGCTTTGCCAGAGATGGTCTGCACCTGTCGGCCCTGAGATTTAGATTATTGGCTAAGGCCCTTGCCACCCCTATAGTGCCTTTTTTAGGCAAGGTACAAATGACAAAACCACCAACATGACAAACACAAACATGCAAAATCTGAGGGTAATGCTACTCAATGTTAGAAGTCTAAACCTCAAAATGCACTCTCTTGAGGCACTCCTAAAAATGGAGAACATTGATATCTGTGCAGTAACTGAGACCTGGTTTAAGGCTCCAGAGAGCACTCCTGCATTACCAGGCTATTACTCATATCACACCTTTCGGCCACCTAACTTGGACTGAACCACTAAAGGTGGTGGCGTGTCCATTTTTATTAGGGATACCCACACCTCCAGGCTGGTTGTTCAGCATAATGCATCTGAGATTATCCAAGTGCAACTAACTCTGGGCAAGACCGCAATCCAAGTTCTAGCTTGCTACACATCCCCTACCATGTCCCAGGATTCCCATTCCTCATTCCTTGATACTCTGGAAAATATTAGGGTACAACCCAACACTCTAATAATGGGTGATTTCAACTACCCCTCAATTAACTGGGGAAACTACTCATGTACCAAATCTTTTGCTCAACGTTTTCTGGATTTCATAAATTCCAATGCCTTGGATCAACTTATCCACACCCCCACCGGGGGCAGCAATATCCTAGACCTGGTCATTACTAACATGGGCGACTGGTGTTCCACACCAGAAGTCAATCCCTCGCTGGTCAGATCCGACCACAAGCTAATCAACCTAGACATCCACATCCCGCCCCGACCCCCACCCCCCATTAGGGAACCACCATAAAAAAATTCTCCAAAGCCGACTTCATGCTTCTTAAGACAGAGGTGGCAAACTTCATGACATCCATGCAGATGGACAGTAGAAGTGCAACTGCAGAATCCTACACAAATGCACTTTATAAGCACTTACACGAGTGCATGGATCGTGCTATCCATAACAGAACTAAGATGCTATCTTCAAAAAATAGGAAGCCAATCTGGTGGTCCCCTACCATAAACAAACTCTACAACAGAAGAAAGAAACTGTTGCAAAGAAGAGTAAAATCCCATGACTGGAAGAACTCTCTGGTCAGCCTCAGTAAGAAGCTGAGATCCCACATAAAATCCTCCAAAGCTAGCTATGAAAACAAAATCGCCACTGATTCTGAAGACAACCACAAAGCATTCTACAGCTATGTTAAGAATCTTAATGGCAACACTCAGATCAGCTCTGAGTTACAGCACAATGGCACTAAATATACAGAACCAACAGATATTGCCAGTATCCTGGCAGATAGGTTCAATGCTAACTTTAACCCCGCCCCCACCCCCTAAAGGGCCCATCACTATACTGAATGAATGCAAAGTTCCTGTAATAACAGCTGAACAGGTTAAAACCACACTTTCCAAAGCCAAGAACACAATATCCATGGGACCCGACAATATCCCAGGCTGTGTTCTGCCTGAACTACAGAATGAACTGGCACCCCAGCTAAGCACCATGTTCAATCATAGCCTTACCTCAGGCTTTGTGCCCACGGAATGGTGCACAGCGATGGTTATCCCACTCCACACAGGGGGAGCCACCATGGACCCCGGGAACTACCACCTCATTAGCCTAATGAGCCTGCTTTGCAAAGCCATGGAACATATCATCATGAAACTTATAAACAAAGACATAGGAAATCTCCAAACTCTGGACCCCACCCAGTTCGGATTTGTGAAAGACAGATCATGTCTCCTCATCTGACTGACTTCTTTGAAGCAGTCACCAAAGCTGTAGATGAGGGTAAGGTGGTTCACACAGCCTATCTAGATCTCGCCAAGGCTTTTGACACCATCCCCCACTCTGGAATCATAGATAAACTCACTAAACTAGGTATAAATCCCTATGTCACAAGATGGGTTGCCAACTGGCTCACTGATAGAACCCACACTGTGAAAGTTGCAGACTCCAAATCTGACTTCAGACCAGTGACAAGTGGAGTACCACAGGGTTCAGTCCTGGGTCCTCTCTTGTTTGGTATCTACTTTTCTGAAGTACAGGCCAACACAGAAGGGAGCCATAATTGAAACTCCTAAAGATGTGGACATCCTACAAAAGGGCCTCACTGAGACAGATGCCTGGTGTCAAAGCTATGGCCTTAAGCTCAGTGCCAAAAAGTGCATTGTCATCCCCTTTGATAAAAATTCTGTACCCATGAGCTACCACATAGGTGGTAGTCTACTAAGCACAGAAAGTGTGATAAGAGACCTTGGGACACAGGTGGACAGTAGCCTCTCCTTTGATAACCACATCGCCACAGTAATCAGGACATCCTTCTACGTGGCACACCTCATCACAAAAGGTTTTTCATCCAGGAAAAAAGAGGTCATTGTTCCCCTCTACTCATCACTCATTAGATCTATTATAGAGTACATTGCCCCTTTTGGTATGTACCTCAAGACACCTGCAGCAACTGGAAAGGCCACAGAAATACCTCACAAAGAGGATTACCGGCCTCAAACAGATGCCCTACGCAGACCGTCTCCAAAAACTCCAGCTGTACTCCATCACATATCGCCTTCTTAGAGGTGATCTCTGCCTAACATACAAAGCTATGTCAAATCCAGAGCTTTTGGACATGCTCCACTTAAAGAAAACCCAATCCCTCAGAGCTACATGCTCTAGGGACCTAAATCTGGTCACCACAATAAACAGAACATGCTGGAGGGATAGATTCCTGTCCCAGAGACTTCCCATACTCTGGAACAAACTACCTATCTACATCAAACAAAGCTCCTTACTAGCACTCTTCAAGAAAAACCTTGATGATTGGATGGGAAATAGGAAATTCACCCCGGGATCACCTCTGTGGCTCTGCTTGACAGGGGCACAGGGAAATCATTTTTTGGGTGGTGCAAGCCAGGGTACCCTTGTGGCTAGGCTTGTATAGGCCCCAGGGCCGATAGCCTAGTACCTACCTATGAACCTATGAATCACAGCATGACTGAAGGTCCTGTGCATCTGAAAATCATGTTATTTCACAGCAGAAAAGCTTGTTGTGCTAAATGTATGTCGCTGAATTGCTTGAAATTATCATTTACATGTGCAATGGCTCTCATTAGCATGTTAACACCCACCTTCTGGTCATTATGTGGTCATCTGCATACCAAAAATACTGCACTATTTTCACTGGTAACATGATCGTGTTATTTGTGACACTGAATTGCCCCCACCTTGTGCATCACCACTCACCATAATATTTTGAGTAATGCTCTTTATTGTAATTGCCTTGCTAACATTATATTCTGAGATCAGTTTTTTTTAAAT